>NC_056741.1:867878087-868178087 GCF_019279795.1 Protopterus annectens | reverse complement strand
ACCCAAGTGTGATGACTGCAGCAGGGTAACATGATGAACATAGTACAGTTTTGTACCTACCATAAATGTAGATGTTCGAGTGTTCACTCTGCTGCAGTCCAGGTTACCCTCCCTCCATCCCCTCTGATCTACTGGCTAAATCTCATCAATACCTTACTGATGTATTTGCTTATAGCTGAAGGGATTTTGTGTTTGTGCACTGGTTACTCCATTTGATACTAATTTCTGACCACCTTTTTGGGGGCACCTGACATCTGGGGCAAGAAAAACTGAAGAAAATGGCGTCGGTTGCATTATATATACCCCTGGTGCACTGACGTCAGGGAAGAGGCAACAGCAACCGACGCCAGACCAAGACTTTGGAATTCCGGCCGACTGCGGGACCGCCTGACGACAGGATAACCCAAGTGTGATGACTGCAGCAGGGTGAACACTCGAACATCTACATTTATGGTAGGTACAAAACTGTACTTTCCACATGCTGAAATACCAGCAACATACCATGGAACTCCTCAAGCAAAAAAATATCTACCTTTCCTGCTTGTGCAGAAAATAAATACAGGAGCTTATGCATTCTGCAAGCCAAGTTACTAAACACACTTTGCAATGTGGCTTTGATGCCCTAGAAGCATCTTGCAGGGCAGCAGTCACAGGTTCTGTACTTAGACGGCATGCTTGGCTTAAGGAACAGACCTTGCCAGGCCATGTCAAATCTAAAGTATTGGACGCACCATTGAACTAAGATAATTTGTTTGCACCAAGGCAGAAGAGGTTTTAAAAAAGATGGAAGAAAAAGCTAAATCTATGCATACAGTTAAAGACTTCGTACAGGTCCAGCCTTTGAGGTTCAGTAGGCATTGCCCCTCCAAACACTGGTACTTTCCGGCCCCCTCCAGGCTAACTCAGACAAGACCTAGGGGAAGCAGATCCCCCAGACAGCAGTCCCAGGGAATGCAGAGAACTAAGCAATGGAGTTCCTCCACTTCAAAAACAGGGAGTGCTAAGCCACCCCCTTATGGAAAGAACTCACAATAACTTTACACCTCCACCCCTTACCTCTGCTCACCTGCTTGTGCCCGTAGGAGGAAAACTCTCCTCTCATGCAAAAAACTGGGCCTCTATTTCCAACGACTGATGGGTTCTCAACATAGTGTCCCAGGGATACAAATTTTATTCCCACACACTGCCAACTGCAAAAGGGTTCCCAGATCTTCCCTCAAACCAGTGGGCAGAGGCCAGAAAACAGGTAAATTCCATCCTCTCCATGAGGGCAATATAGCCTGTTCCTGCAGATGAGATAGGCCAAGGTTTCTATTCCAGACTCTTCCTGGTACCCAGAAAAGAGGGCACCTGGCACCCAATCCTGGATCTATCAATTCTACACACCTTCCTGGTGATACCAAATTTCAAAATGTTCACCCTCCAGCAGCTTCTTCCTATGCTTTCCAATGATGCTAGGTTAGCTACCCTAGATCTAAAAGAGGCCTACTTACACATCCCAATCAGGGATTCTTGCAGGAAATATCTATGTTTCAGGGCAGGATCTATGCACTTTCAGTTCTCTGTGCTTCCCTTTAGCTTATCCACTGCGTCCAGAGTTTTCACAAAATATCTGGCTCTAGCCATTGCTTTTTGCAGACAAAGGAATATTCAAAGTTGCCCCTACTTAGACGACTGCCTGATTCAGGCAGACAGGAAAAGCTGTTACAGCACCTGACCTTTGTAAAAGACCTACTGACTTCCCTGGGGTATACTATAAATGAAAAGAAATCCAAACTAGTCCCCACTCAAAAAATTGTATTCCTGGGAGCAAGCCAGTACACAGCCTCCCAGATGGCATTCCTTACTCCAGGAAAACAAGTCTATCTGACAGGCTACTTCTCTCAACTAGCCACCAGAACCCAGTTATCTGCAAGGAAAATCCTGCAAACTCTAGGGTTCATGGCATCCTGCATTCTACTCATTCCATATGCCAGACTGCATATGAGGAAACTACAATGGTACCTAAAAAGCTTTTGGTGTCAACACTCTCAGAACCTGGAAACTATCATACCTATAATACCCTAAGGAAAGATTTTCTTTGGTGGGCAGCAGCATGCAACCCCAAGGGTCTTCCTTTCTCACAACCCCACGCCACCCAGACCATAACCACAAATGCATCAGATTATGCCTGGGGTGCACACCTGCACGGCAGGTGCATTCAGGGCCACTGGAGCCCAAATCAAATACATCTGCACATCAACCAAAAAGAGTTACTAGCTGTCCATGCTCTGACAGCTTTCAGACTCCTACTCTCCCTGGGGCCTCTAGTGACCAAAACAGACAACACCACAGTGATGTGGTATATCAACAAGCAGGGAGGAACTCACTCTTATCCTCTCTGTAGGCTCGCCTAGACCCTTTGGTACATGGCTTCAGCCATGCAAATTCACCTGCTAGCACAATTCCTGCCAGGCTCCCAAAACTCACTGGCAGACAACTTAAGCAGAAACCTGCTAGACCCACACTAGTGGCAGCTAGACCACAGAACCTTCAACCGTGTAACCCAGAAATAGGACACCCCGAAGGTGGACCTGTTTGCCTCCCACAACAATTGCCAGCTCAGCAAATTCTGCACCAGGGAACCTCACAACAAGGCCTAGAAAGTGGATGCTCTATCCTTCCAATGGGTAAACCTCTCGATCTATGCATTTTCCCCTCTACCTCTAATTTCAAGGGTACTGCTCAAAATAAGGGAGGAAAAACCAAGGGCAATCTTGATTGCCCCAGACTGGCCACACCAGCACTGCTACCCACTGCTGCGCAGCCTGTCACCATGGCACCTACCTCAGATCCCAACACTCCTGACCCAGAAGAATGAAGAATTCATGCATCCACAATTGCAGACCCCAAACCTGGCAGCCTTGCTTATTCCCTGACCTCTCCTCCAGCTGTCAATCTAAGCAAACAAGTCCTGGATATTATACACAAGGCCAGACAATCCAGCACTAGGAAATCTTGTGCTGACAAGTGGAAAATGTATTGCACCTGGATCCAGGCTAAAGGAGCTGAAACAGCACAGCCCCTCCCTACCACTCATCCTGGATTACCTAGCAGACCAACAACACAGGGGCCTTTCCTTCTCTTCTATTAAAATTTAGGCCTCTGCCATCTCTGCTCATTACAGCACAGAGCCACCTCTCTTCTCTCACCCTCTCATCAAACAGTTCCTAAGAGGGGCTAACAATTTAAGGCCATCCAGATGAGCTCCTACCCCAGCTTGGGACCTTAACTTTGTGTTAGAAAAGCTCACACTACCCCTGTTTGAGCCTGCAGCTTCAGCAGAGTTAACATTTCTGTCTTGGAAAACAGCCTTGTGTCTGGCCATCACTTCAGCTAGAAGAGTTTCAGCGCTACGAGCTCTCATGGCTGTAGAGCCCTTCATCATTTTCCATGCCTACAAGGTCTCCCTCGGAACTAATCCAACTTTCATGCCTAAAGTGGTGTCCAGTGTGGCTCTCAACCAATCAATTCATTTGCCAACCTTTTTCCCTAACCCACAAAACAAGGGAGAAAGGATTCTGCATTCTGTAGATGTGCACAGACAGCTCAAATTCTACCTGGATAGGACTAAATCTTTTAGGGAAACTGACCAATTGCTAGTCAGCTTTGCAGCAGGGGCAGAGGGCAAGGCCATATCCAAAATACAATCTTCAAATGCATAGCACACTGCATCCATTTCTGCTACAAACACCATGGGAAACCACCCCCCTAAGGGGGTAAGAATGCATTCCACCAGGGCAACCTCCACCTCTGCAACTTTTCTCAGAGGGGTTCCTACCAGGGACATTCTGGAGGCTGAAACATGGACTTCTGTTCATACCTTCACCAAGCATTACCACCTGTCTATCTTCTCCAAATCCAGGGCAGGCTTTGCAACTGCAGTCTTGCAGGGCATCCTAGCCAGCTCCCAGTCTTCTTGACTGCCTCTAACCTTTTCTTCAGCTTTGGGAATCACCCCAAGTGTGATGACTGCAACAGTGAAACATGAAGCACATAGTAAACTTACCATAAATGTCGATGTTCAAGTGTATTCACTGTTGCAGTCCTGGCTTTCCACCCTCCATCCCCCTTGTCTCTCTCTCTTCCTCTCTCCTTACAGGGAATTTTTGGTATTTACTTTCTACTGGTGGTGTACTTCCACCATAACCTAGCTCCCCATTTGGGAGCTCCTGACATTTGGGGCAAGAAAACCTGATGTAATGGCGTCGGCTGCCTGAGTTTATACCACTGACAACCTGACGTCAGTCCTGGAGTTGCAGCAACCAACACAGAAATACTAAGCCACTGGTATTCGGGCTGACTAAGGGATACCCCTGGCAGGATAAACCCAAGTGTGATGACTGCAACAGTGAATGCACTCGAACATCTACATTTATGGTAAGTGTACACAACTGTACTTTTTGAAGGCCTTCAAGATGTCCTTCTATTCACATGTTGCAGTATTCTGTATATATGGGTTTTCTCCTCTTGCTACTCGAATGTCTGGCCAGTATGCATAAGATTTCAGTCACTGTATGGTGCCTGGGGCATCTGACATGGCCAGCAGAGCGTGGGCCATAAGTGACATCTGCATTCACCAGACCTCAGAACTTCTCAACCACCAGTCAAACGTCAAGTGTTCCTGCCTTCCTGGCTGTTGGATTTTTGAGAACTCAGATAAGTACCCTATTGGGGAACCTTCCTTTCAGTCATTGTTTTCTAATGCTTGTTCATGTCATCCAGAAAGGACGTAAGTGCGGCCATCAAATAACACAGAGACTCTCATGATCTTTTCTTGTTTTGTTTAGGTAAATTGCATGACTACAAGGCCTACCCTATCTGCCAGGTTTTTGTTCCCAAACCCTTCATTGCCGATTCCATGCACTCAACTTATATTTAGAGAACCAGCATCTTAAAGAGTGCTAGGTATGGAGGGTTTTTCTGACTTTCCTGCTGAACCGCTAAAGGAGAAGGCCAAGACCGCAAGGCCTGCTACTGGTGCTGTGCCTCCACCATCCAATGCTCAGCCTGTTGCCGACATTGGCCTGGTTGAATGTTTGGGCTCTGCCACCACAGATATAGCAGGTACCTCTTCAGAAGCCACAAAATCCTGCACGGAAGGCACATCCATGGAGGCTATCCAGACATCAGTCTCCACCAAGGGGGAACCAGGGCTCTCAGCAGGACAGATCACTCCATCCCTCTGCAGTCTGACCCTAGGTCTTCTGTTCAGATGCCCGCTAGGCCTTCACTCAAAAATGAGAAGAGGAAGCATGTATCCCATTACAGAAAGTCTAGCAGATTGGCAGACTTTCTCTCAAAGCCTATTTAATGCCTTTATGGCCTTGTGGTCTACTTCACCTGGGACTTCCACAATCCCGCCTTCAATTCTGAGTCCTAGGCCTCAGACCTCTTTCAGGTGGAAGAGGAAGAGTACTCTGATTCTTCTTCTGAATAATATCTATCCTACACCTCTCAGCTCCCTTCCTCCCTAGGACATGGTTCCCTGGAGGAAGAATCTGGTGATGCAGATTCCCCAGCAGAAGATCTAACCTTTGGGGAAACTATAGCAAAAATGAGAGAACATTTTGTGGGAATCATCTGAGATTACTGAGATACAAAAAATATATTATGACCTCATGCAGATGCATTCCCCAGCCCCTACTGCAGTTCCTCCCATTTTTACAGCTTTTCTGGACGCATCCTTGAACCCAGACTCCCGACCCCCAGCTCCATGCAGACCTGATAGGTTTTATAAAGTCCCTGAGACAGCACAATTTCTAGTAAAATGCCCAGCTGCAGACCCAGCCACCATTTCTATCTCCACTGACAAGGCTTCAAAACTACTGCCTTCTATTACCCTCCTTCCTCCTGACAAGGACAGCAAAACCGTGGAGCATTTGGGGAAGATGGTGTACACATCTGCAACTCTGGCTTTCAGAGCAATCAGTTACCAGACACGTGTCTAAATATGCGTTATCCCTTTTAGAGAAATTTTCCAAACAACTGTCTTGACTCCCCACACTCAGCAGCCAAAGCTCAACTGTGCTCCCTTGTTTCCGCTGACTTCTTAGGTTACCAGGCACTCTGCCAAGTGCAGCTATGATTCTGGGAAGGCCTCAGCCAGGTCAGCAGCATCAACATCTTCTCTAAGTAGGTATTCCTGGTTACCCCTTCAGCCCCACCAGATGATCTTAGAGCTAAGCTGGTAGATGCTCCATTGGACAACTCAGCCCTATTTGGAGCAAAGGTTGCAGACTTGTTCAAGTCCTTGCAACAAAAGGGGAAATAGATGCAAGATGTAAAGTACCTGTTGGTATCCCCAATTCCAAAGTTTCAAAGAAATTATCTTTCAAAAACTCAGTTCATCAGAAAGCACTCACAGCTTGCTCCCTCTTCTAGGCCTAGGAGCACCACCAGGAAGCAATCCACTTATGGTAGGGCCACACCATCTACCAGCCAGATGATGCCCTTTCAAGACAGGCACAGTAGTGTGCGACTACCTGCCAACCGTGAAACCCCCACCCCCTCCCTCACTCTCCTTACGTCTCTTTCACTGTCTCTAAATGTGGAGACTCATGACTTCAGACAAGTGGGTTCTTTCAATAATAGAACACTGGTACTTCATGACCTGAATCATTTCACCAAAGAGAAAGCAAATTCCCCAGCCTCCAAAAAAAAAAAAACATCTCCCCTCTTAAAACCAGTGCTAGACAACCTTATGGCTCAAGGTACTATCCAGCCAGTCCCACAGTCTGCTATGGGAAAAGGGTTTTATTTCAGGATTTTTGTAGTTCCAAGAAAAGACTGACACTGGAGGCCAATTTTAGACCTCTCACATCTGAACCTCTTCCTTCATGTACCCACTTTCAGGATGCTTACATTGCCAACTCTCTTCCCGCTCCTCCTCCCTCAGGGGTTCATGGCCACCTTGGACATCAAGCATGACTATTTTCACATCCCCATAATCCATAAAGCCCAGCTTCAGGAGGTACCAAAGGTTCTCAGTGGCCTCCTCTCACTTTCAATTCTCTACCTTGCTGTTTGGGCTTTCCACTGCACCCAGTCTTCACCAAATGTCTGGCACCAGTGATTGCCTTCTGCAGGACACAAGGGATCCAAATATTCCCATATTTGAATGACCTGCTCAGTCAGGCAGACTGCAAACAGTCCCTCCTGCTACAGTTACACAAAACCATTGCACTTCTACAGTCCCTAGGGTTTCAGATCAATTATCGAAAATCTCAACTGGAACCTACACAGGACAGCCTTCCCAGGGTACAGGATTCAAACAGACATCATGAAAGCCTGCCTTCCTCCTCAAAAAGTGGAAAGCTTGACACAGTATCTGCTTTTGGTTCTTCACACCAAAGAAATTACTGCAAGGCAGTACCTCAGGCTCCTGGGCTACATAGCTTCCACTATACCTATGCTGCCTTTAGCAACACTTCACATGAAGAAGCTGCAATGGTACCTCAGGTCTGTTTGGATGCAGCATTCCTACCCACTAGTTTACACTGTGCCCCTCCTGCCCTGTCTCAAGCAGGAGATACCTTGGTGGCTGAATCAGGTGAAGCTCAACCCTTGTCTTCCACTCCAATCCTCTCAACCAAAACAGATTATGTGCACAGATGCCTCAGACCTTGGTTGGGGAGCGACTCTTGGGCACCTAAAAATGCAGGGAGTGTGGCCAGTACCACACAAGAAAGAGCACATCAATGTGAGAGAAATGAGGGCAATACTACTGACCCTGTGGGCCTTTCAAACCAGACTTCAGCAAGGACCACTGAAGCTTTTTACAGACAATACCACAGTGCTGTGGTATGTCAACAAGCAAGGGGGAACCAAATCTTTCTTACTTTGCAGACTAGCTCTCCTGGTGTGAGAACTGGCCACCAGTCAGGGAGTTGCTCTAAAGGTGGTATACATACCTTCCCAACAGAATTCTCAGGCAGATTCTTTCAGCAGATCCATGACTATGGTCCATGAATGGATGCTACACAGGGATGTCTTCCTGGACCTGGTCCACCAATAGGGTACACCTCAAGTAGACCTTTTTGCCTCCGCCATCAACAGGCAACTTTCCTCCTCCTGCACCAGACTGACAGAACCACTGGTGATGGCACCAGGTGCCTTTTCAGTTTCATGGAAGGGAATGTCTTTCTATGCATCACCCCCCTTGCCTCTTGTTCAGAAGGTCCTGCCGAAGATCCAGCAAGACCAAAATCTTCCTAGTGACTCCCTATTGGCTAAGACAGCATTGGTTCCCCCTCCACCTGCAATTATCCAGGGCATTCACCACAAATTACCCCTCAGAGTGGACCTTCTCACACAGGACAAGGGAACCCAAATCCACCCACAGTGGTAATCTCTTCACCTCACTCTGTGGGTGATAGGATTCTGATCCCTTTCAGACACCTTTACAGTGAGGACATGCTCACTGTTCTGCAAGAGGCCAGGAAACCCAATACCAGGAGGGCTTGTATATCCAAGTGGAAACGATTCTCCATATGGTGTCTTAAAAGGCAGTTGGACCCATTGCAAAGCAAAACTCCTCTAGTACTGTCTTACCTGTGTGAACCTTTGCAGACAGGGTTAGCATTCTCATCCATTAAGGTTCATCTGTCTGCCATTTCTGTATGCCTCCCTTTGGACCCCTTCTAGCTTCCAGATTGCCTGCAAAACTGTTCCTTAAGGGGGTACTTCATCTCAGGCAACCAAGGAAGCCCATTCCCCCTCCATGGGATCTAAACTATGTTTTAGAGAAGCTCACACTTTCCACATTTGAGCCAGCATCCAAAGCTTCCTTAAAACACTGCACATAGAAGACTGTTCTGCTAGTGACCTTGACCTCAGCTAGAAGAGTTTGAGTTTCAAGTCCTCCTGGCTATTCTGCCTTTTCTCATATTCCACAGAGATAGGGTAACCCTTAGAACCAACCCATCCTTCATGCCCAATGTGTTCAATGACCTTTCTTTAAACCAAGCCATCCACCTGCTCACTTTCTTTCCCAACCCACAGGGAAACATTGAGAGAGTACTACATTCCCTGGATATGCACAGACGGCTCAGATTCTATCTGCACAAAACTAGGCCCATCAGACAGGCTGACTAGCTGTTTCTCTCTCTCCTTCCCAGGGCCCTAAGAAAAGCAGCATCTAAGCAAACCATTTCAGCCTGGATTTCCAAAGCTATTACCTTTTGCTACAAAGACCATGGGAAACATTTGCAAGGTAGTGTTAAATCACATTCCACAAGGGCAATGGCCTCTTCTAGAGCCTTCTTCAAAGGCTTGGACACTTCCACTATCACTGAAGCAGCCACTTGGTCTTCTGTGCACACCTTCACAAAACATTACAAGATAGACCAGATTTACAAGTCCAGGGCTGGATTTGCCAGGGCTATCCTTCATGGATTCCTGGAGAATTCTATTGGACCTCCTCCCCCTTCCTCACAGTGAGCTTTGGCACTCACTCATATGTACAGAATACCGCAACATGTGAATAGAAGGACATAGAAAAGTTGTGTAAAATCCTACCATAACCATAGATGTCTCTCTTCCATGTTGAAGTATTCTTTTCCCTCACCTACGCCTCCTATTATCTGGCAGTTCCCATTTTGGATGACACAGGACTTGCATTACTTTCTCTGGGACTGGTTCTGACTGGGACGCTCAGTTCTGAGGTCTGGTGCAGGCAGAAATCACTTTTATGGTCCACGCTCTGATGGCCAAGTCAGACATCCCACGCACCATGCAGTGACTGAAATCTTTTGTATATTGGCTGGACGTTTGGGTAGCAAGGGGAGAAAACCCATATGTATAGAATACTGCAACATGGAAGAGAAGGACATCTATGGTTATGGTAAGATTTTACACAATTTCTTATTTGCAGACCACTAGCTGTCCCTCATCCATTGAAGGATCAAATTTGCATCGCTCAGCTGAAGACCCTAAGGGAGTCAGCAGTGGTATTCCTGTTAACTGCTTTTAGAAGCACTTCATAAAGGTCTGGCACTCCACCCCTCACTCACTCCAGCTACAGGTTCTGCTTATACTGAATGGGCTGTTTCAGTACCCTAGCGCAGGTTTTGAAGCAGAAAATGAGCCCAGATAGTCCGTTCTTTAAACTTCCCTGTGGTTGAAGATTCACCAGCAGGGGTGCAGAAAGCTCTTGGGCTAAATGTGGCCACTTTCCTTTCAGTTGCTCATGCCACATTGACCTTGTGTGCATTGTTTGGATGGTGGGGATAAGGCTGAACACATGATAATGAGCACTGTTTATTGACTAGAGCATGGGGCAAGCTTTCCTCTATGCAAGGGACCCAAAACCCAGCTCTTTGTTTGTGGGGTTTGTGCATGTAACTATGACTCATGGCAAAGGGTTGCAATCTGCCTCTGTTAAGTGTCTGGCTGGAAGGGATGTCTTTGTTCCCCATTTGCATCCTCCCAGCCAGACGATTTTGTTGGGACCAATGAGTCCATCTCTGATGTAGAGTTGGGAAACATTTCTTCTGCCATTTTTACACTTTTCGCCATTGTCTCTTCTGAGGAAGCCTTCAGGCTTCTGAAGCCCTCTTTTATTGTCTCACGGTTACTTTTTCCTCTTCAGAAGGAACATGCTCATTGTGCTTTTTGGTGAAAAGGATGAAAACTTAGGATCTTTTGAGTGTCATTTTTGTGTCCTCGAAGCAATCACACACACGTGCACTGGAAGAAGGATTTGATTGAGGTAATAGAGCATGAGTGGGTTCAATTAAATGCTGTGCACCAGAAAAGATAGAAATAACCAGGATAGATCAAGTTGTAGGTGCTAGGTGAAGACGCACTTAGCCAGTAGCAGACATTCCACTGTATGGTTCAGAATTGGTCAAGGCAGGGTAAAACTCTAAAAACAATGGTCAGGGTTTCTTGGGAGTGGATTTTGCATAGCTGGAGGAGTAGGCAAGCTGTGGTGAAGTATTCTGGCCTAGGGCAATGGTTTGTGATTATTGTAAGTGGAACAAAAGTTGATTTGTAAAGGCAGTAGAAAGGAGAGTCTGAGGAGGTGGTTGAAACAGAGTACAAGAAAGTTAGCAGAAGAGCAACTGAAAGTTTGAAAGGTAGTTAGAGAAGTTATAAGGAAGAGGAACAAGGACTTTGTGTATAACAGAAAGTAAGAAGGCACAGATGTAGTTTAGCTGTCCAAGGATGGGAAGCAAATCACAGAAGAGTAAAAACCAAAAGAAACAAAGATTACTTAGCTTCAGTCCTGCCAGATGAATTCAAAAAAAGGGTTGCATGCTGTAAAGGTAGTACAGTGGACTGGGGAAAGCAGTGGACAAGGTACCAAGATAGACAAGGGGAAGGGATGAAAGAGAATTAAATGATCTTGAGAGGATTATCTTACAGAGTAGACACTGCCAGAATGAGAAAGTGAACAAGGACTCTACAGCAGCATTCAGGAACTTGTGAGACAGGGAAAATGGTAATGGTTGAAAAGGAATGGAAAAGTGGAAGAATGTTAAATATGTTTAAAGGGCAAGCTACATACAGATTACTGTTTGCTTCTACAGTGATGTTTAACTCTCCTGATGCTGAGAATATGGTACTTTTTCATCCAGATGATGATCTGGGTGTGAAGCATCCTGGAAATTGCTCAGTCATGTGGGAGAATACAGCCTTCCCCATATTGTTTTTTAATAAGGCAGAAAATAGAGAGTTTTAAGCTCTTGAATGTCCACCTCAGGAGGTAGACACTGGAATCTCTCTTAGGAAAACAAGACTAGTCTTTGCACCTGTGAATTCTTTACTGTATAGTTTTAATGTTTCTCTCTGAAAATTCCTATGGTCATTACATAAAAAAATAACAAATACCGGTAGAGTTGCTGTGGTCACCAGATCACAAGCTAAAACACACCTGCAGAATGTCCCTGTTGTCAGGAGAAAAGCACAATATAAAGCTTTGTTGTCATATGTGCCATAATTTCTGTCCATCCTGTTGGAGATTCAGGAAGGAGAAGTTTCATGTCTGCATTACAGTATACAAGATGGTGTTAGGGTGTTCAGCAAAGGTAATATCAGGAAGTTCTTTCACATAATCCATGCTGATGTTTCAGTACTATTAAAAAGGCAAATATATATAGGACAGACACCTTCCTTCCACTTCTGTGATATACAGGAGACTGAAGTGGTATATCCAAAGAGCTGCCTTGTTGGGGTGCAGGATATTGTGAACTTACCTAACATCCATTGGTCAAGCAGCCATAGCTTAACTGGAATGATTCCTTGAGTTAACTGACAGTGTGTAACTAAACTCTAGAATGAAAATTCCCCCATGCCTGCTGCCAGCTCCTTGAGTTCTTAGTGGCCCAGGGTGAGTAGAGAAGAGGCCGCCCCACCAGTGCTGGTAGATTAGGCCATCTGTGTCAGTTGTCTGATGAATAGTGAGGCCTCTTTTCTTTATATTGGATCCCATCCTTGGAGAACTTAGGTTGAATTTGGTATCATCCTTCAGGTAGGCTTGGCCCTTCTCCAGCACGGGCACCCCTTTATAAGCTTAGTCCATTTCTTTGTCAAATCTTTGTGTTGTCCAGCCTGGAAGTAGGAATGTTTGATGGTCCTTTTTGCCTTTGGAAAAATACTTAACAGACCCAGAAGTTATTCCAGAATTAAACAATGACAGAGAGCTGCTCCTCCCCAAAATGACCTTTTTTGGAGAAACCATCCTACTCCTAAGTTCTTCTTAAACTGTTATTTGCATCCTCCTTAAACAGAAACATTTAAGGACAATCAGAAGGAAGAAGGTTAAGCTGTACTGATGTATGATGCCTCTGCAGCTTGGAATCATCCAGATACCACTTGCTGTAAAGATGATGGATGCCATGTGTATGTCCTTCATTAGATCACTGTTGCAGTACTGCTTTACTAGTGGACAGTATCCTGTTAAAGACACCATACATCCAGCCAGTAGAGCAAGGCTTAAAAGCTTTCCTCTGTCACAGTGCATCCAACCTACAACCTGTTCATGAAAGTGCATGCTAGTATGTAAGAGGCATACAGGCATAAAATTTATCAGAACTTTCTTGCTACCAGCAGTTGATGAAAGACTCTCAATACTGTCTGTTAGCCATATAGTCTGTGCCGTCTTCCATTCATTCTGGTCAGGTAAGTATTCCCATTGGAGAATTTGGCTGTTTCACTTATTTTTTGAATCCTGTCTCATGTAAACTAAGAGAGGGAAATGTGATTGTGCTCAATATATCCCCTGTGAGGAGTCACACTAAGTGTTTATTCTGTCTAGATCCAGAACATAACTTTATGGAGTGCTCTGTTTTGCAAGTCTTTTGCCCCTAAAACTAGAAGTCATCTAGTATCTCTAAAGACCTACCTGGATAATTAAAGCTTTAAGCAACCAGCACAAGGTAGAATGGCCTCAGAGTCATCTCTCTAAGACAGCCCTCAGCAGCTTGAGTTTAAAAAAAATTACGAAGCCAAAACTTCAGGAAGCTTCTTTCAGTTGTTTGATCAGAGCTGAACATGTCTGTATTTCTTTTTTTTTAACACCTTTATTAAATTATCACTTAAAAACCAAGGGTGAAGAGTGGCAAAAACACAACTATTAATCCAGCAAACCACTCCGACTCCAATAACTATAGCCCAAACGTATTTTATTCACCAGATATAAAAATTAAATAAAAGGTCAAGCGCTTTCGTGTTATCACTTCTTCAGAACAAATTCATCACAACTACTCAGCCTTATATAATAACATAATTAACTACAATACAATCCTTTAAAGTGACCATACAAAAAATCCATATAAGATCCCTAAAAATGATAATTATTAAAGCAGTGTGCAACATAACAGCGATGATTTAAAAAAAACAGGAAATAAGAATTAATTTTAAATAAACAGATTAATACTATTTCGATATAACATGAAAATTCAGAGTTTTAATGCCCTATATTTTAATTAATGTTTAATACTGACATGCTCATTCAAACCTGGGGTTTCACTGGCATTAAGTCTTAGTTGCCATTTAACTTCGGCCCTCAATAATTTATTACTCCAGTCTCCACCCCCTAAAATCATGTCCTACCACTTCCAGTATCCCAAACTTAAAACAATGACAAGGGAACATTTTAATATGTTTGTATAATGCATTTTTTTCATCTTTTCTCTTAATACTATAACAATGCTCATATATCCTTCTGCTCAATTTCCTCTCAGTTTTCCCTATATAAAATTGTCCACACTCTGAACAAAGAGCTAGGTACACCACCCCCATGGTGTTAAAAGACCCACCCATAAAAATAATCTCTCTATTATAAGGGCCCACAATAATTTTAGGGACATCAATAATAAACTTGCAATAATCGCAAGCCCCACATTTGGATGTACCTTTCAACATATTATTATTATTAGAATAATTATTTTCTAATAAATATTTTAAATTATTATTCATCTTGTACGTAAATAAAGGTTTTTTACCTATAGTTGTTAATAAATCTTTATTCCCCTTAAACATAGCCCAGTTATTTTTAATAATTCTCTGAACTTCACCTGAAGTTTCACCGTAAGTTAACACCATAGCTTGTGAGAAATTATTAACCTTTTGTAACTTATTAAATGATGTTTCCTCATCCATACCTAATAGGGGTTTGTATCTAACACCCCACTGTTCCATAACCTCTTCTCGAATCTGGGAGACAAAAGGATATGGATAACCTCTAGCTAAAAACATTTCTAAGAGTAGTTGAGTTTCTCTTTTTACGAGTTCTATATTGGAACACATTCTTAGAACCCTAACCATTTCTCCCTTTACTATATTTCTTTTAACATAAATAGGGTGGCTACTGGTAAATTCTAAATTAATCATTAGAAAATGTGGGCTTTCTATACAAACAAGACTGAAAACTTTTTGAATTAATATCCTTAAATACCATAACATCCAAAAAATTAATACTTTCACTATTTGTGCAACCAGTAAATTTAAAATAGTCACATATTTTATTCAAGAAGTCCATCAACTTCTCGTGTAACCCTTCACCTTTCCATAAAATAAACACGTCATCTAAAAATCTTAAATATAAATGCCAATAGTCCTTAAAAGGTGAATTAAATAAAAACATAGATTCCCATCTATACATCACAAGATTGGCAAATATCGGGGCACAACTGTTGCCCATCGCAACACCCCCAACTTGTCTAAAAACTCTCCCCCAAAAGTAAAAAAATTATATTTCAAAACCAACTCCATCAATTCTAGAATAAAATTGATCATACTACTAGTTAAATTGCTCTCTGAAACTAACACCTCTTGGAACATCTCAAGACCTATATCATGGGGAATGGACGTATATAAGTCCACTACGTCCACAGTAGAAAAACAAATATCATCATTATAAAATTAATTATTCACTCTTTTTAAAAAATCCCAAGAATCTATTAAAATATGTCTCACTGGTGTTATAGCACTTTTAACTACTCGAGCAATAAAAACTCCCAACGGGTACAAAACACTATTAAAACCTGGAATAATAAGTCGATATGGTGGATCAACCAAATCTTTATGAGTTTTAGGAATACCAAAAGCAAGCGGAATAGTAGGATGTTCCACTTTCAAAAAGTTAAATACTTCCTCATTAATAACCCCCTGAAACAATTAATCCTCCAGTATTAATTTAATCTTCCTATGGGCCAAATTTATCTCATTCCTTGAAACCATTTCATACTTAGATTCATCATTTAACATACAAAAAATTTTATTATGATAATCAACGTTATTAGCTATTACCATACCCCCTCCTTTATCAGGCTTCATATACCTAACTTTATCATCACATCTTATTTCCTCTAACGACCTCTTTTCATCATTAGACAAATTAAACACTCTCCTTTTTTGTTCATTAAGGGATCTGTAAATCTCCTGGGAGCATACACTTTCAAAAGAACTTAAAATAGGTAATAAAGGGGGGTTATAACAACTTTTTTTCTTAATCATATTCTTTTTTCTGGGACTACATCTTTCATTTTTGTCTCTATTTAACAACTTAAGATTCAATTTTCTAACAAATATTTTAAGTTTTATTAAAGTTTTACTAACATCTTCCCTAGCAGATGGTACAAATTTTAACCCTCTCATTAATAAATGAAATAGTCCCTTACTCAATTCTAATCCAGCATAGTTATAAATTTTAAAACCTTTATAGAAAAATACAAGTCCATCATCAGAAATAATATCTTCGGACAAGTTATTCACACCTATCCCTTCTACTATTCGTAACTGTTCGTTTGTCGATTTGATGGGTTTCGATAATTGTATCGAAATCTCCCTTCCCCCCTGTCCCCTAAAAAATCTGGTTTATCTAATCTACCTTGATTTTTATTAAAAATCCTCTCTGACCTCCTTAATGATGGAAATTCAGTGTCATAAGTATTAACATTACTATTATGTTTGTTGTTAGCATTTTGATTTAAACAAACCTTAGGTGTAGAAGCATTATTACTTTCCATAGCAGTGTCTAAATATGCTTTAGGTAAAGGGTACACCAACCCATGTTTATAATCATATTCATCTCAATAATTTCTTCTTTTTTCTGTCTATATTATTGCACACTTCATTTTCAACTTTATCAAAAATAATACTGTACCTAAAAGAGTACTGGTTAAAATTAAAATCATTCAAAATCAAATTGTTAATTTCATCAATGTCTCTAAACAATTCATTAATTATTTTGTTATTTATCTTTAAAATAAAATCCATCAGTTCAAGACCATGCCTATCAAACATTTTCAAAAGTTCATCACATTCCTCCTGGCCTTTCTTAATTCCATTCGGGAACCTAAAGGCACGAAGACCCTTAGGAACCCTCCCATTAGCCATACTTTCCTTCAAATAGGCATTGTCACACTGCAAGGCACGAACCTTGTACATTTTTATTTCTAATGTCACTAACCTGTTGTCCATGCTCGTCACACCATTTTCGGCTGTAGAAGGGAATAAAACCGCATTCCTTTTTCGACCAATCTCTCAGCCAATCATGTATTCCATTTGCTGCAGGATTATTAGATCTAAAAACAGTTTGTCCCACACTTGTAGAAGGCAATACTTGATTTTCGGCGCTCCGCAGACGCTGTTGCTGACTCTGGCTTCGTAAAACAGGAAGTGCACCATCTGTATCTGTCCCCGGTGGATTTCCACTCTTTTCAGTAGCAGTAGGACTATTAGATTTTTGTATTTTATTAACTGTCTCCTGAAGTTCAGAAACCTTATTAGTAAGATTCAAAATCAAAGCAAAAAGATTGTCATTGTTTGTTTCCACTTGTTGCCCACACAGGAACGGCAAAGAATCGAGCTCCTCCTCAAAAACCGGCGAGAGATCATGCTCATCCATAACTGGAACAGGGCTTAGTAGGCAGTCAATCACCCAAAATAACGACAGTAAAAACCAAGGGTGAAGAGTGGCACAAACACAACTATTAATCCAACAAACCACTCCGACTCCAATAACTATAGCCCAAACGTATTTTATTCACAAGATATAAAAATTAAATAAAAGGTCAAGCGCTTTCGTGTTATCACTTCTTCAGAACAAATTCATCACAACTAACCTTGTCATTGTTTTAAGTTTGGGATATTGGAAGTGGTAGGACATGATTTCAGGGGTGGAGACTGGAATAATAAATTATTGAGGGCTGAAGTTAAATGGCAACTAAGACTTAATGCCAGTGAAACCCCAGGTTTGAATGAGCATGTCAGTATTAAACATGAATTAAAATATAGGGCATTAAAACTGTGAATTTTCAGGTTATATCTAAATAGTATTAACCTGTTTATTTAAAATTAATTCTTATTTCCTGTTTTTTTAAATCATCGCTGTTATGTTGCACACTGTTTTAATAATTATTATTTTTAGGGATCTTATATGGATTTTTTGTATGGTCACTTTAAAGGATTGTATTGTACCTAATTAAGTGTTAATTATGTTATTATATAAGGCTGAGTAGTTGTGATGAATTTGTTCTGAAGAAGTGATAACACGAAAGCACATGACCTTTTATTTAATTTTTATATCTTGTGAATAAAATACGTTTGGGCTATAGTTATTGGAGTCAGAGTGGTTTGTTGGATTAAAAATTATCACTTAAGACATGGGCACACGCATACATTAATAGAAAAAAAAACAAAACAAAAGCAGAAGACCAGGCATACATTCCCACCTGTTACTCCTCCTCTTCCTGATCCATAGTGGAGTGGTGTAATTTTTCTCAAAGGCTTTTCAAAGCTCTTATGTCTCTGCATTTATTTTCACACCATCTTTTACTTCCCAGAAGAGAGAGGGACATTTCTTCAGAAGATGACTCTTCTTATTTGGATATGGAATATTTAGCTTATTGTTCTCAGATCCATTCTTCTACTGGATGCAAGTCAGAGGATAAAACACACTTTCTCCTGACTGTCCTTTAGAAGAATTGTCCTTTGGTGACAGTATTTTAAAAATAATATGGCACTTCCCTGAAAAGGTAAGCAAGTCTCTGAAGTGCAAAAGAAGTACTACAACCTACTGAACTTGGATGTACCAAAGCCTTCAGCAATTCCTGCTGTGTGGGAAGCTTTACAAGACACCTTGTCTGCGTCCTTAAAACCTGAATCACAGTCAACTGTACTTTTTTTTTTTTAAGTTTAGTAAAGTCTTGGATTTACATAAATGTTTGTGTAAGAATCCTTTCTTGGACCCCTTCTTTGATTTCAGTTGAATTAGGCAAATGCCTTGCCTAATAAGGAAAGTAGGGATATGGATAGGTATGGGAAGAAAATACACGACCTGATGTCAATTTTCAGTTATCTTCAATGAATGGGACTCTGATCTGACTTGGCTTTTACTACAGCTCGTGGAATCCTTCAAGCTCTCGAGTTCTCCCGTACCTACAATGCACTGCTGCCCTGACACCTCAGATCTTGTTTGCCTCTTTCGCATTCAGATGTGGTTCCAGTAGAGCTCTTGAGTTCAAGTTTTCTTTTTATAAGCTAAGTGAACTTTTTCTTAAAATTGTTTTCTTCAATTCTTTCCCCATTGTTGTTATTTTTGTTTCTGACTCTACCCTTGTGGTCTTTCCAGTTTCCTTACTCTTTAAAAAAAATCCTCATTCCTAATTTTCTTCCCCTGCCTTTTATCTATACTGTATGTCTTTATTCTGTTCTGTGTGTGTCTGTTTCCTTCTATCTCTCTGTTTTAAGGAGTATGGCAGATAAAGGATTCAAAAATGTACAAAGTGGGGGCACAAAATGCCCTTTTCAGATGGGCATTCTTTGTGCCTCTATTGATTGGGCCCAGAATACCTAAACGAGGAATGTGAGATACGTGGAGCTTTCAATCCTTGGGCCCTCAGAGAAAGAAGGAACAATTAATATTAAAAGGTCTGTTGCCCTCTTCTTTCTCGCAGATGTTAGAGCAATCAGCCTTTGACTTCTAAGCATAGGGATCATTCCAAGAGGCCCAGATTGGCCGAGGTTCTATCCTCCTCAGAGCCAAAGAAAAAGGTCCTGAGATCATCAGATCCGACCTCACTTGCTGGATTAAAGGTCTCAAATCTGAAGAAAACTCAATGGAGCCGAAGAAAAAAATTCTACATTGGGTTTGAAATCTTTGGGTCTGATATGTCTGCCTCAGACATCTTACTCCCCATCCATTGACCTGGCTCCATCCTGACTACCTTCTCTTTTCCTGGAGAGACATTCTAACTCTGTCTCTATTGTGTCTTAGTGTTCCTCCCAATGCCTTACTGAAGCAGATGTTGTGGTGAGGATGGTGAGACAGCTGGTCACAGAGCAGATTCAGAAGGGTGCACTGCTAGTCCCAACCCCATTGGATCTGGGACTTCATCCAGATGTTCTTCGTGTTTCACTGTTGCAGTCGTTACATTTGGGTAATCCTGCTGGCAGGTTGCCCTCAGTCTGCCTGAATTCCAAAGTCTTGGATCCTGCATTGGTTGCTGTCGCCCCTTCCCTGACGTCAGGTCATCAAGGGTATAAAAGATGCAGCTGATGCCATTTTCTTCAGTCTTTCTTGCCGTGCGGTGCCCGAAGCAGAAGCAGTTCGCAAGTGCCGGTCGGCCAACTCCTGAGATTTTCATTCTCGAATTTCAGATCCGAAGTCTTCATTAAAAGCTAAGTACCCCGTTGGGGAAACTTTTTTCTTGCTCCAGACCGATGTCAGAAAATGTTAATAATTGTATTTCTTGTGGGAAGCAAATACCTCATAAGGACTTTCATTCTTACTGTATTCCTTGCCTAGGCCCTGACCACGACATTTCTAGTTGTCAGTTTTGTGCCAGATTTAACCAACGCACTATTAAGCGTTGGTACGATTTTGCACTAAGCTATTTTGGGCACAAATTTAATTATACAATGTCGTCGGATAGCCATCCAACTACCGGAGTTCACAAAAAGTGCAAAGAAAAAGAAAAAGACAGGCGACTGAGGTCCAAAACCGACAAAGCTTCTCCTAACCCAGTCGTCGGTTCGTCGGTTCTCAGTGAGGCGCTTTCGCAGCCCCTGATGCCTGCTACTTTAGAGTCACAGGCTGTTACCGACACTCACGTAGAGTCGGTCAGGCCGCTTGAAACTCAAGGTATTGGAGCCTCGGAGACTATTCCCTCAGATGGGTCCAGAGCCGCTGAGCAGGCATCGGCTTCTGAGGGTGTATTCAGACCTAAACAATTATACATTAAACCGAGTTCAGCTTCAAAGGCAAAGACTAAAGCACCTTTAAAAGCTAAGAAACAAGTTCACCAGCCACATGGACAGGCCTCCATGCCCAAAAAATAGATGCTCAAAATGGCCGAAGACTTAATTACCTTGATCAGGGGTTCCCATCCCCCTCCTGATAAGAGGCCTAGGCAAGAGACAGACTATGAATCTTCAGATCAGGTTTCCATTTCCTCTGATTCTTCTTCTGATCAGGAATGTTCTCTTCCCCCTATGAGGATTCTGATGCTGAAGAATCTATTCCTTCAGCTTCTCCTCCTGAGGACTATTCCTTTGGGGAATCCTTGCATACCATGAGGGAGCATTTCCACTGGGAGAGCCAAGATTTTTCAGAATCTAAGAAGAGGCTCAGGGACTTCTTTCTACTGCTTCAACACAGGCCTCTAGCTATTCCACCTGTGTTAGATATTATAGATGATGTGTTTTCGGAGTCTAGTCTGACCCCTGACTCCTTACCTCCAGCTCCGGTTAAGCCTGACAGATACTACAGGGTTTCCTGACTCCCATAAATTCCTTTTCAAAAACCCTGCTGCAGACCCAGAAACTATTTCTCAGGGTCCCAAAGGGGTTAAGTCTTCCACTGCAAAAAAACCCTACCCCCTCTGACAGAGAATCTAGGGCATTGGATAGATGGGGAAAAAAGATTTACACATCTGCTACCTTGGCTATAAGGGCTTTAAACTGCCAATTTCATATGCTCAAATATCAGCAGTATGTCATGACACTGCTTAAACAGAAAATGTTGGTAAATTCTGAATGTGCAGATAACAAAGAAATACAGGATTTATTGCATGCAGCTGAACAAGTTGGAAAGCATACTTTGCAATGTGGTTTTGATTCTCTGGAGGCCTCCTGCAGGGCCGCTGTTACTGGTTCTGTAATTAGGAGGCACGCTTGGTTAAAGGAACAAAATCTGCCTGATCATGTCAAAGCTAAATTATTAGATGCACCATTACAGCGTGATACCTTGTTTGGTGTTAAGGCAGAAGAGGTGTTAAAGAAAATGGAGGACAAAGCTAAATCTATGCAAATGGTTAAAGATTTTTTACAAGTACAGCCATTTAGGTTTAGCAGACACTAGCCTACAAAGAATTGGTCCTTTCCAGTGTCAGACAGACCTCAAAGGGGCAGATCTCAGCTGCATGGTTCGTACAGGTCTAAGCAATGGGGAGCTTCTACCTTCAAAAGTGGAGAAGACAAATCACAGCCATACAGGAAGCAGTCCCAATGACTTTGCCCTGCCAGCACCAAGCACATATCTACTGGCAGCACCCTTAGGGGGGAAATTAGCACATTTTTTTCTCAAAATTGGCACATTATAACCCATGACAAATGGGTTCTAAACATAGTGTCACAAGGCTACTAGTTTCACTTCCATACCCTGCCAAGGGCACATGGAAGGCCAGACCTGCCAAAAAAATCAATGGGCAGAGGCTCAAAAACAAGTCTCATCCCTCATGGACATGGGGGCTATTCAACAAGTGCCACAGCAAGAGCAGGGACAAGGATTTTGCTCAAGACTGTTCTTGGTGCCCAGAAAGGACAAAACATGGAGACCAATACTGGACCTATCTATTCTAAACACTTTCCTGGATATACCAAAATTCAAGATGTTGACCTTACAGCAGCTTCTGCCCATGCTGGGCAGAAAGGCTTGGCTGGTCACTTTAGACCTAAAAGAGGCATACCTGCATGTCCCAATCAGACAATCATGCAGAAGATACCTCAGATTCAAGGCTGGTTCAAAGCATTACCAATTCTCTGCACTGCCCTTTGACTTATCTACTGCGCCCAGGGTCTTCACAAAGTGCCTGGCATCAGTAGTTGCTTTCTGCAGACAAAGAGGAATGCAAATATATCCTTACTTGGACAACTGCCTCATTCAAGCAGAGAACAAGGACATCCTACTACAGCATCTGGCATTTGTGAAAAGACTTTTACCATGCCTAGGGTACACAGTCAACGAAAAGAAATCAAAACTAGTACCCTCTCAAGAGATAATATTCCTGGGTGCAAGCTTAAATACAACTGCCCAGATGGCTTATCTCACGCCAGACAAACAAAGGCAACTGACTACCTATTTCAAGGAAATGGAAACAAAGGCCCAGTTATCTGCAATAAAAATTCTGCGGCTTTGGGGTTCATGGCATTCTGTATCCTACTAATTCCATATGCAAGACTGCATATGAGAAAACTTCAATGGTACCTAAAAAGTGTCTGGACACAACATTGCCACAGCCTGGAAACAATGATTACTCTCATTCCCTGCCTGCAACAGAAGTTTCGATGGTGGGTAAAGGCTTGTCACCAAAACAAGGGACAGCCATTCTCACTTCCCCCAGCCAGGCAGAACCTAACAACGGTGCATCAGATTATGCCTGGGGGGCCCACATGGCAGGAAGAGGCATTCAGGGCACCTGGTCCTCAAGTCAAATGCATCTACATATAAATCAAAAAGAGATGCTAGCTGTTCAAAATGCCCTGACAGCCTTCAAGGACCTAATTCATCTGGGACAACTACTGATAAAGACAGAGACAATACCATGGTCATGTGGTATGTAAACAAGCAGGGGGGTACGCATTAATACCCTCTTTTGCAGACTAGCCATTACTTTATGGGACACAGCATTGACTTACCAAGTTCATCAGTGGGCACAATTCCTGCCAGGAAAGGACAATACTCTGGCAGACGAACTAAGCAGAAACCTCATGGATCCCCATGAGTGGCACCTGGATCCACAAGACTACAGCATGATAACAAAGAAATGGGGACGCCCGGACATAGATCTATTTGTCTCCCCTCACAACTATCAACTAAAAAGATTCTGCACAAGGACTTGTCACAGACATGCATGGAAAGTGGACGCCTTATCTTTCAACTGGAAAAACCTATCAGTATATGCCTTTCCTCCACTGCCTCTCCTCCCCAAGGTACTCCTAAAGGTGAGACAGGAAAAAACAAAAATGATTCTGATTACCCCAGACTGGCCCCGCCAGTACTGGTATCCAATCTTAAGGAACTTGTCTCAATGCCCAGCCTAGGTCTTACCTCAAATACCTCACCTACTGTCCCAACAAAACAATCAGATTCTGCACAGCCAACTCAAGACTCTAAACCTGGCAGCATGGCGGATAATGTAGCCATACAAAGCACACCTCTCCGTAAAGCTGTAATGGATGTCATTTTGGAAGCCAGAAGGCCTAGTACTAGAAAATCCTATGCTGGAAAATGAAAGAGATTTTGTGCTTGGAACCAAGCTCAAGGAACTGACACAGCTGTACCAAATATTCCTCAGATTTTGCACTACTTAACTGAGATGCTGGACAAAGGCCTATCTTTTTCATCAATTAAAATTCATGCCTCTGCCATTTCGGCTCATTACAATACAGAGCCACCACTCTTTTCACATCCTTTATTAAGGCAGTACCTCAGAGGAGCCAAAAATGTAAGGCCTCCAAGGAGACCGCCAATGCCTGCATGGGACCTCAATTATGTATTGGAAAAACTCACCCTACCTCCTTTTGAGCCAGCTGCTACTGCGGATATAAAGTTTTTTTCTTGGAAAACAGCTCTGCTCCTAGCAATAACTTCTGCAAGATGAGTGTCAGAACTACAGGCTCTCATGGCTGTGGAACCTTTTATCATTTTTTATCTAGACAGGGTCTCTCTGAGGACAAACCCTACATTTATGCCTAAGGTGGTATCCAGTGTAGCCCTTAACCAAACTATTCATTTGCCAACTTTTTATCCAAATCCACAGAACAAGGGGGAGAAAATTCTGCATTCTTTGGACGTACACAGAGAACTTAGATTCTATTTGGACAAAACTAAATTTTTCAGAAAGACAGAACAATTACTAGTGGCATATGCTGCAGGATTACAAGGAAAGACCATCTCCAAGCAGACTATTTCAAAGTGGATAGGTCACTGCATTCATTTCTGCTACTCTCAGCATGGCAAGCCAGTGCCTAAGGGCATTAGGCCACATTCAACCAGAGCGGCAGCCACTTCGGCAGCCTTTCTCAGGGGAGTACCAACCAAAGACATTTTAGAGGCTGCTACTTGGAGTTCAGTGCACATCTTTACAAAGCATTACAATCTGCCACTTTACTCTAAATCCAGAGCAGGCTTTGCCACTGCACTTCTGCAGGGCCTCATAGCCGTTCCTAATATTGTTTAGCTCCAGCCCCCCAACCATAGCTTTGGGACTCAACCCAAATGTAATGACTGCAACAGTGAAACACGAAGAACATAGTACAGTTGTGTACACTTACCATAAATGTAGATGTTTGAGTGTATTCACTGTTGCAGTCCAGGTTACCCACCCGCCACCCCCCTTATTTCTGCTGGAACTTATCTTTACTTCTCTGATCTATACAACCTATGTGGTGTATTTGCTTGTAGATGAAGGTAAAGTTTATTTTGCTGCATGTATGTTTTATATATATTAAAAAAAAAAAAAAAAAAGTAATCTCCGTGGTATCCCCGAAGTCTCAAAACAACCCACTAAAGTGTAGTGGGTCTAAAAACAAAACAGTGTAAGAAACTTCTCTGTGTGGAAGATTTTCAGTCCATATATTTCTAGTTAATCACTGTATATTAATCAGATCAGACAATAGTAGTAGAAGTAAACTCAAGTCAAAAAGTAATAATAGAAAATATATAATTCTACAGCATTACTAAGTATTTGAAAGTAATCCAAGCAAGGCAGGCCGTCTGTTTACAGTCGAAAATCCTTTATTAAGTACACAGACAAGCGATCGAAGTAAAACAAAAATAGAGTAATAATTTCCTCACAAGCTTTCTAAATATATATATACTTTTTATCAGGCATGGGAGTGGTTTATTGTGCTGTAAAACAAAGTGTTATTGGTACACATGTTAAATTCACATCCCTTCCCCCATCAGTGTGACATTTGAGCTGGTCCTGCCCTACCTAGTAGCTGTCATAATAATATATAGCCCTAATGTACTTTAATGGTACATCTTATTTAACCAAATTATTAAGTAGATTATTAAGTCTGTGATTTTATCCAAGGCAATATACTACATGGCTGGAAATATATCAACCTTAGTTCATTTTGCGATCAAAAATTATATATAAATATATACATATACATTTTGCATGTAAAAATCAGTTTCTGTTTTCATAACCTATTGTTAACAAAGATCGCTTTCGTCCTTCTAGACTTCTTCAGGTCTGTGTACAAGAACCCTAAAAACCTATATAATTGTATAATTAGTATTGTTATTACCATCATTATGAATAAAGTGGAAAAAAGATAAAATGCATGTATGATGGGAACAAAATATACACTTAAATTTCAAATGATTTAAAATGGTATTTAAAACCAATTTGTAGAAAAAAATAATAAAATAAAATACAATTAGTCATGTAAACAATGTGGCAATTTTCTAAGTTCCAGTGCACTTTTAATTGAACAGTAGTAGTTTAGTCCAGGCCTTTCTGTAGGATGTCTACATCACTTGGGGAGTTAATAATGGCTCCCAGCTTGCAATCATCGATGAACTTGCTCAGCTAGAGTCCCTCTGTGTTGGCCTGGACATCTGAGAAGTAGATGCCAAACAGGAGAGGATCTAGGACCGATCCCTTTGAGACTCCACTTGTGACTGGTCGGCAGTCTGACTTGGAGTCTGCTACTTTCACAATGTGGGTTTTATCTGTGAGCCAATCTGCAACCCACCTAGTAATATAGGGGTTGATGCCTAATTTGGTGAGTCTGTCAATAATTTCTGAGTGGGGAATGGTATCAAAGGCCTTGGACAGATCGAGGTAGGCTGTATGAACTACCTTGCCCTCATCCACAGCTCTGGTGACTGACTCAAAGAAGTCAACTAGGTTGAGCAGGCATAATCTACCCTTCACAAACCCAAATTGCATGGGATCCAGAGTTTGGAGATTCCCTATATCCTTGTTAATTAGGTCCATGGTGATGTGCTCCATAGCCTTACATATAAGACTCTTCAGGCTAATGGGGCGATAATTCCCACTGTCTGTAGTCACTCCCCCTTTATGGAGAGGGATGACTGTAGCAGTGCGCCATTCTGTAGGGACAAAACCTGAGGTGAGGCTGTGATTGAACAGGGCAACACAGGTGTGGTGCCAGTTCACTTTGTAGTTCATGCAGAACACAGCCAGGGATATTGTTGGGTCCCATGGAAGCTGTATTCTTGGCCTTGGACAATGCACTTTAACCTGTGCTGCAGTAATGCTGGGTGCCTGGCATTCTTCCAGTATTCTGATTGGTCCTTTGGGGGGGTAAAGTTGTCACTGAATCTGTCGGCCAGTATGTAGGCAATATCTGTTGAAGGTACCATTGTGCAGTAACTCAGAGCAAATCTGGGTATTGCCATGGAGATTCTTGATATAACTGTAGAAGGCTTTGTGGTTGTTTTTAAGTGTCTGCTGCAATTCTACCTTCATTGCTAGCTTTAGAGGTTTTGATGAAGGATCTCAACTTTTTGTTGAGGCTAATAAGGGAGTTATTCCAGTCTTGGAACTTCACGTTTTTCTGCAACAGTTTCTTCCTTCTGTTGTAGAGTTTGTTAATGGCAAAGAGAAAAATGGGAAGAAAAAATAGGGAGAACAGCTAGTGAGATGGTTGCACTTAGTGGTCAAATGGAATGCAGTCTTTTTCATGGATTTACAGATTCAGTTCTTGATGCACATCTCAGGATATTTCTAGAGAATGAATGTGATTACAGTCAAGTGTCTCTGAAGTTGATGTTTCCTCAGTCACTGCTCTTCTGGGAAGATATCTTTGGAATATGGAGTGTCTTCGTCAGAAGTTACAATCACTTGTCTTCTTCAGTTGGCTCTCATGGAGCCAATATGGTAGGTCTTTACACCTTGCAGATGTTAGGCTGTTTAAAACTACCATATAAGGCCCTTTCTGTCTGGAAGTTAGTGCTGTCTTTTTCTGGAACACCCAGTCTATAACTGTATCACCTAGCAAAAATGGATGACAAGCTTCCTTAGAACTTGTAAAAACACCAGCTTGAACTCTGAAATAATTACTTTTAAAGAATTTGATCTGATGTTGTCAACTTTCATTCTTCCTCAACTGATGGGTTTGAATTCAATCCTCAGATCTGACTCAGCTGTTTCTAAAGCTCATGGTTACCAAGAACTCTCAAGCTTCTTCCTAACCCATAATGCACCATCCCCAAGTTACCTCAGCTCTCGTTTGCTGCTTTCAGAGAAAGACATGGTTGACCTTGCTCAAAAGATTTTTTGAAATAAGTGATTATCTTCTGTCTTCCTATATTGTCTAATATTTTCAAATATTTATGTATTACTTGTCCCTTACCTTCATACAGCATCCTATTTCTTGTTACCATAGTTGGTAAAATTTGTATCTGAAGTAGTTTACTTCTTTGGTCTTCAACCTGTGGGTTATGGATCCATATCAGATCTGAGCCGGCAACTTTTGCTAGCATCAGCTCCGAGCTCCAAACTCCTCCCCTTACCCATAACACACCTCCACTGCCTTCCATCCCCAGATTTCGTTTGCCACAAATTGCTTCAGCATTGTCTTCTAAGCTCCAACTAGTCAGTGAGTTTAAAACCTTTGTGAGTAAATAATTTTTCTAAATTTCTCTCAGTTAGTGTTAGTATAGGTCCCCTTTCTCCTCCCCTCACTTGGTGCGTCGTGTTAGTGTTTTTAGGTTAGTTAGTTTGTTCTATGGTGTAGGTGGTAGCTTCCCCTCCCCCCTCAGTGTTTTTTGTAGATGAGTGGGTGTGTGTGTTTAATTAGAAAGAACTTGCCTGTCTTTTTTCTAAGGTTGTCTTTCTAATATTTAGGATGGCTGAAAAGCTTGTTTTCAAGCGCTGCACAGAGTGTGGCCATAAGTTATCTCCAGCGGATGGCCACACTCTGTGTGTTTTGTGCTTGAGTGTGGACTGTAGTATTTGTGCGGGCATCAACCCCATGCGCCCTAAAGGATAAGAAGGCCAAGTTGGCCCTCAAAGGTCTTCTTCCTCTTCAGACTCTGTTTCCTCGTCTCCGGCTTCGGTCACAGTGGTTGCTGTGGCTGCTTCTCCCTCCTCTCTTCCTCTGGCTTCTCCTCCCTCCCAGGCTGGGACTCAGCCTCCTGTACCAAAGCCTGTGGTAGTGGAGCAGAAAAGGGGTAGAGAGAGGGAGAGATTCGAAGATAAGGGAAAAGAGGAAGAGGTCTCCGGACCTCGCTTCTCCGACCAAGACACCACAGATCCGTGACTCCCCTTGGCTCTGATCTCCGAGGTTCTCCCTGGAGCTGGAGGAGGCATGTCCAGCCTCTCAGGCCTTGGTGCCCCGACCCGCCAGGTCGGAGTCCGTGGCCTCGTCACGGTCCACCTGCTCCTTGTCAGACATGGATCTGGATAAGATGATGAGGCGATTTATCCATACACAGATCCAGATGGGGGTCTTGCCAGCCCCCCTCCCTCAGGATGGGGTGCTCGCTTCCTTTTTTTCAACCCATATCTTCTTCTCCGATCCGACCTTTGAGTTCGGAGTACTCGGATCTGAGATTGGCTTTGGTCAGGGGGTCAGTGCCAACCTTATCTGCTTCCTTGATGCTGACAGTTGCCTGGAGTGTTTTGGATCTGAGCCTCTCTTGGAGAGCTGGAGCTTGGGTGTTGGATCTGAGGGAGTGGAACCTTTTTCATCGGCTCTGACTTTGTCAGACCAGGTTCCCTCCCTCAGAGCTCTGTCCACCTCGGGCCTGGCTCTAATTTGCTCATCGGAGCCAGGGAGACCGGCCTCCTTATTGGTTTCTCAGGAGGTTCACTCTTCTTTGGCATTCAACGTGGTAGAAAGGGTTCTCTCCATCAGATCGAGACCCCTGACCACCCCCTCAGACTCCTCCCAGTCCCCCTCAGCTCTGTCTATGGTCCCTATTTTACCAGAGGGACAGCCCTTGCTCGAAGAGCCCCAGATGGTTCCCCTGAGGAACAAATGGCTTGAGAGCCACCTGAGATGTGCCTCGCAAGCATACGTGCAAGAGGAGGCACTTGGACTCCCCCCGAGTCTCTCACTGAGGACACGGACTTTGATGCTGGAGAGGGTTCCCCAAGGTCACCTCCCGAGGATGTCTCCTTTGGAGACATCATGGAGATTGTGTGCCAGCAGGGAGGTTGGTCTACCCCCAACCTTCTTCTGATGAGTCTGTGTTCCTGGAGGCTTTCAGCATGGGCCCATCTACTTCCTGGGTGTCCCCTCCCGCAAATCCTATGGTGGATCTAGTCACCTCGCAGGCATAGAAGGAACCAGACACCATGGAACCTATACCAAAATTACCTTACAAGATCCTAAACCCCCCATAGATAGGCCAGCTTGGGCTCCCCCGTAGACATCATGGTGGTAGCAGCAGCCACTAAGAAGGAACTTGTTCAGGAGAGTTCCTCAGTCCGTCCTCCTGACCAAGAGTCATGGATGATGGACCGCCTAGGGAAGCGGGTGTACGCTTCAGCTACCTTTTTTATTAGGGTGCTGAACTACTTGGCCCATGTCACCAGACTCCAAAGCGACCTGGTAAAGGAGCTGGAGAAGTCTCCCCCCAGTCTATGTCACAGGAGGACAAGGCTTCATTCTCCGTGAAGATGGCCACTTTAAAAGCAGTATCTAACACGTCCATGCGACGACTCTGCCATGCTATGGAAGGAGCAGCTAGGTCCGGTGTGTCCATGAGGCATAACGCCTGGCTCAGGTTATGTCATTTTTCTGAACCCTTCAAGGCATCTTTTGCCAATGTCCCTTATGATGGCTCTACACTCTTTGGTAAGACTGTCAAGGAGATATTAGTTCAGAGTGAGAAGGACGGGAAGACACTGTATGTCATCGGGATCTGCTTCTCTAACTCTCAAAGGTCCTTTTCCCTGAACCAAAAGAAGATGTGGTTCCGGAAGTCACAGTATTCCTGGGACACTCAGGGCTCTTCTTCCCCCCAGAGGCAGAGGGGGACAGAATGGATGCTGGCCCAGAGGCAGAGGGGGTCCGCAGAACTTTGGGTCTTGAGAACCTTTCTCGGACAGACCCAGGCAGCAACCCTGAGGGGGTTGCCCGACTGCTCTACTCTGGAGGCAGTCGGGGATGATTGTCCTTGCACCCTACTGCATGGGAGTCCATAACAATGGACCGCTGGGTGCTTCAAATCATATCCAGAGGATATCCTATTGCCTTCATGGGTTCCCCCAAATCTCCCAGAAACCTCCTGGATGTACCACCCACACAAAGGGAGGCAGCAGTACAGGAAATTACCAAGCTGCTAGAAAAATGAGCCATCAAAACCATCCCCCAGATCAGTCCTAATAGGGCTTCTACTCCAGGTTCTTTTTGGTGCCAAAGAAAACAGGGGACTTAAGGCCCATTCTGGACCTCTCTACCCTGAACCTGTCAATTGCCAAAGAGAAGTTCTGGATGGTCACATTACAGTCCATCGTGCAGTGCCTGCAAGAGAGAAACTGGATGTACTCGTTAGACCTCCAGGATGCTTGCTATCACATAAAAATGCACAGAAGCTCCAGAAGGTTCCTCCACTTCCGGCTAGGAGTCAATCATTACCAATTTCGAGTCCTACCCTTTGGTCTCACCACAGCCCCCAGGGTCTTTACCAAAGTGATGGGGGTGGTAACGGCTCACCTGAGACTTCAGGGGATACAGGTCTATCTGTTCCTGGACAATTGACTCTCTCTGCTCCCACCAGGTGTCTACTTTCCCAAACCAGGGATTATTTCCTGACTCTTGCCTTGCATTTGGGGATCACAATCAATGCATCCAAATCTCTCCTAGATCCTGTACAGATGATAGACTACATTGGTGCCAGGATAGATACTCTTCAGTGCAAAATATTCCTGACCTCGTAGAGAGAGTTCAAAACCTGAGGATGCATGTCTCCCTGATCTACCGTTCTCATCTTCCAACAGTGGAATCGGTGTTGAGGGCCCTAGGCTCAATGGCGGCGACCATAACTCTTCTCCTGTGTGCTCAGTTACACATGAGAATTCTACAGTGGACTCTAGCTGTACAATGGTCCCTGTTGGAACTGCCATTGACATATCCAATTCAACTCAGTCGAATCTTTTGGTCATCCCTCATATGGTGGATGAGCTCTCCAGACATTTTGGAGGGATAACCCTTTGCTCCAGCCCCTGCCCAAAGCACAGTGACCACAGATGCCTCCCAACTTGGGTGGGGGGGCATTGTTCGGGCAGCACAGTCGAAGGTCTGTGGTCCCCCATAGAGACCAGCTTGCATATAAATGTCCTGGAGATGAGGGTGGTCCTTATAGCGTTGCAGGCCCTTCATGCCTTTCTTCTTCTGGGGATGATTGCTATTCAGTCAGACAACATGTCAGTGGTCTGGTATATCAACAAACAGGGAGGGACCAGAATTTCTCCCCTTTGTCGCGAGGCCATGACAGTGTGTGGGAATGAGGGATCTCCACCAGTCGCTTTCTCATCGCAACGCACATTCCAGGATAGTCCAACATCCTAGTGGACAGGCTAAGTCAGATCATTCTGATGCCTTACAAGTGGTTTCTGAATCTGTTGGTAGCGGAACAGATCTTCAGCGAGTGGGGTCAACCTTGCTGTGATCTCTTTGCATCTCCTTTCAATACGAAGTGCAGCATGTTTTTTGCTCTGAATCCCCTGCTGGGGGAGTCCCCCAGAGACACTCTAGTTCATGCTTAGCCTCCCTGTTTTCTGTATGCTTACCCACCAGTACCTCTCATTCTGAGGTTTCTACAAAAAGCTCATCGACAGGGGAGCAAAGTGATCCTCCTTGCCCTGTTCAATCATCGCCAGGTACAGTTTCCCTTCCTTTGGTCTCATCTTCTGGCTCCTCAATCCCATTCAGGATTTAATTTCACAGCCTTTGGGGGTGCCTCATCTGAATCTGGACAGCCTGAAGCTCACAGCTTGGCAGCTTCAGTTCCCATGATTTCTAGGACTCCTGAACCTATCCTCCTCAGTTAGATCTATTTTGGTGGCTGCTCATAAGTCTTCAACCAGGAAGGTTTATCGCAGCAAGTGGAAACGTTTTTCCTTCTGGGCCTCTCAAAGGAGTTTAGACCCTTTCACGGCTCCTATTTCCACCATTCTTGATTTTCTAGCTGATATTTTTCAACACGGAGCTAGTTCTTCTACTGTCAAAGTTCAGTTGGCTGCCATCTCTCATTTTCATGTGGGCAAAAAGTCTGCCTCTTTAGCCTCTTCCAGACTGTGTAAAGCCTTTATCAAAGACACCTTTTTGTTACGCCCCCCCCGGTCAAAGATCCTGTTCCCCCATGGGACCTTACTATGGTTCTTCAAGCTTTGGTCACTCCGCCTTTCGAGCCTGCCACAACTGCAGATCTGAAATTTTTATCTTGGAAAACAGCCTTTCTGGTGGCTGTCACCTCTGCAAAAAGGGTTTCAGAATTACAGGCCTTGTCCATCAAACCAGTCCATCCTTTCTTCCTAAGGTGGCATCACCAGTCAATATCAATCAGGCCATCAATTTGCCTGTGTTTTTTCCTAATTTTACTAACAAGATGGAATACAAACTACACATGTTGGATGTTCATAGACAGTTACGATTCTATTTACACAGGACAAAAAAATTCTGTAAATCTGATCATTTATATCCTTCTATAAACCCTTTTTGGGGAACCTATCTCCAAGGTCACTATAGCTAGATGGATTTCTTCATGCATCCTGCAGGTCTATAAGGACAGTGGCATGTCTCCTCCAGGTCAGGTGAAAGCTCATTCCACGAGGTCCATGGCTACATCTGCGGCCTTTTGGTCTAGAGGGTCTTTGGATGATATTTGTTCTGCAGCTACTTGGTCCTCATCTCATACGTTTATTTCTCATTACAAATTGGATTTGACTTCCAGAAGGAGAGCATCCTTTGGTTCCGTGGTGCGTTGTAATATCCTTCCATGGGGGCCTCCCAGGAGTTTAGTAGTTGGGGACTCTGTCCCACAGGTTGAAGACCAAATCAATTAAACTACTTCAGATAAAGAAGTTATGTACTCACCATAACATTCCATTTGAGTAGTTGTACTTCATTTGTCTTCAACCGTCCCTCCCTCCTTCCCCCGGACCTTGGCATATGATCAGCCTATGGGCTGTAGTATAGGTCACAAGTAAATTTTTCAGGTCGGGTTCTCAGTATAAGATTCAGCAAACTCGATCTGGGGATGGAAGGCAGTGGATGTGTATTATGGGTAAGGTGAGGAGTTTGGAGCTCGGAGCTGATTCTAGCAAAAGTTGCTGGCTTGGATCTGATACGGATCCGTAACCCACAGGTTGAAGACAAATGAAGTACAACTACTCAGATGGACCGTTATGGTGAGTACATAACTTCTTTTTTCTTATCTTTACCTTTTGTACTTAGTGTACTTCTTAAATTACTATAGTTAGTAATTTCTACACTTAGTGTAGCTCTTACCATTGCTGGTAGCTTTTCCTTCTCCCTTTTTTCCTTCCAAAAAAAAATCCTGTTCTTTCTTCCTATATAGTTTGATATTATGGCAGAAAAAGGCCCCACTGGGTTTAAAAAGTGTGTTAACCTTATATAGCTACTCCAGGCAAGATACTTTCTGTCCATAGATCCGGTGCCTTCAAGGGTGCCCCCACCCTTTTTAGAGCATCATCAACCCAGGTCCCCCTCTATTACTAACACTCATTCTTCCAGAAGTTTGACAGAGGAAAATGTGGAAAGAGTGGTGTGGAAGATCCTTTCAGTGCAGAGTCAAACGGGTGTCTTATCAGCTCCTAGCCCTTCAGTTCAGGAGGTCTCTTTGACTACACCGCTGCTACAAGTTCCTCGTCTGATTCCTTCATTTGTTTGAGTCCCTGGATCCAAGCCTTCCAGCTCCATCTGGCTCGGATCTGAAGATGGCAATATCTTCATATCCAAAATTTACTCAGTGCTCAGGTTCAGTCAGACACAGAGGGCTCTCAGAGCCAAAGCTTCCCTGTCAGATCCGAGGTGTTGGAGTCTACTCTGAAGTTATCGGAGCCATCTCTGCATCTTGGAGCCTCGACATTGGATAACTCTGCTCTGGCTTCCACCTCAGGGAGATTGCTTTTGGAGCAGGGGAGAACAGCAATCCAAAAACTTGTCTTTTTGAATCTGAAGTCTTCTCTTTCTCCAGAGTGGTCTGCCTTTGAGGCTATGAATAGAGTTTTTTCTGCCCCAGCAGAATGTATGGATCCAACCCACTTGGATCTTCAACCTTCTACCTTGATGCCTCTACAGCTGTAGCCTCATCACTCTTTACTAAAGGGACAGCCAGTCCAAGAACCCCAGGCTTTCCAGTAGGGTATTAGTTTTTTCCAATACCTTCCTGGAGCATCCCACTGAGGAGGTCCATTGAAAGAAGTGCAAAAGGAAGCACATGGACTCTCCTCAAAAGTTATTCATGGAGGATACAGACTTCAATGAAGATGAAAGGTCCACACGGTCACCTCCTGAAGATGTCTTATATGCAGATATCCTTGAGATCATAAAACAGAGGGGTGGCTGGAGACTTAGCTATCCTTCATCTGAGGAGTCACTATTCCTGGAAGCTTTTGATACTGGCCCGTCTACCTCCTGGGTTGTTCCAACTGCCAATGAGCTTATTGAATTGGCCTGTCAGCAGGCAGGGAAGGAACCTGACACAGTTGAGCCCATACCCAGGAGACCAGACAGGATTGTGGCACCACCTTTGGATAAGCAGTTTTGGGGTAAAGGGTGCCTGTTGGTGCTATGGTCATGGCAGCAGCCACCAAAAAGTAACTTACTGACGAGAGTTCCATTGTTCATCCCCTTAAACAGGGAGTCTAGGGCAATGGACAGGTTTGGAAAGCATGTTAAGATCACTGAATTATTTGGCACATTTTACAAGGCTACAGAAGAGGGATTTGATTAAAGAATTCTCCAGTACCCTCACAGGATCTGTTTTTGCAGATGTCCAATCTTATGTGACTTTTCAGTTGGCTACCCTGCAATCTATTTCAAATTCATCCATGAGGCTCATTTTGTATGTCGCTGAAGGAACTTCAAGGGCAGTGGGTTCTGGCATTTCCATCAGGAGATATGCCTGGATGCACTTGTGTGATTTTGCGGAGCCCTTCAAGTCTTTGTCAATGCTCCTTTTGATGGCACATCTTTGACCCCAAAGTGAAGGACACATTAGCCAGGTGTGAGAAAGATGGAAAGACCCTATCTGCAGTGGGTGTACATTCTTCAACCCCCTCTGAGATCATTTTCAAGGAATCAGTGTGGTCATCAAAAGATGTGGTTCAGGAAATCCCAGGGTCCTTTCCAGGACACACGAAGAGAGTTCACCCAGAGGCAGAGGTGGGAGGGACTCCAATGGTCAATGCTGCCTCTATGGCAGAGGAAGCCCTCATAACCAGGGGTCCAGAGACTCTTTCCTGGATAGACCCTACCAGCATTCTTGAAAGGAGACCTGATTGTCTACCTCAGGAGGCAGTTGGTGGTTGATTACCCCTGCATCAGAGAGCCTGGCTAAACATAAAAGATACTTGGGTGCTGAGGATTGTTTCCAGAGGCTATATAATACCCTTTTCCCTTCCACCTCCAATCTCAAGGAAAATCCCCGATGTTCCACCCAATCAGAGGGAAGAAGCAGCAATTTTAATAAAAAAGCTTCTAGAACAGAAAGTAATCCAAGAGGTTACACCAGACCAGATAGAATCTGTAACTTACTCAAGGTTCTTCTTAGTGCCAAATAAAACAGGGGACTGGAGACCAATTTTGGATCTCAGCAACTTGAGCAAGTCAGTTCGATACACCAAGTTTTGGATGGTCATGGTTCAGTCTATTCCCTCGTTTATGGGCAAAGACAACTGGATGTACTCGATAGACCTTCAGGATGGGTACTATCACATAAAGATGAACAGATGATTCAGAAGGTACTTACCTTCTGGCTAGGATCCACTCATTACCAGTTCAGAGATGTTCTAAATGTTTCACTGTTGCAGTCATCACACTTGGGGTTATCTGCCTGCAGGTAGCCCTCAGTCGGCCCGAATACCAGAGTCTTAGTATTTCTGCGTCAGATGCTGTCATTTCTTCCATAACGTCAGGTCGTCAGGTGTATAAAACAGGCAGCTAATGCCATTACATTAGTCTTTCTTGCCGAGGAGGAGCCCGAAGCAGAAGCAGTTTGCAAGTGCCGGTCGGCCGCTACCTGAAATTTTCGTTTTCCAGTTTGTAATCCTGAAGTCTTCTAAAGCTAAGTACCCCATTGGGGATCCTTTTTTCTTACTCTAACCGATGACAGAAAAAGTTAACAATTGTCTTGCCTGTGGAAAGCAAATACCTCTCAGAGATTTTCATTCTTACTGTGTCACCTGTTTAGGCCCAGACCACGACATCCCTCGCTGTCAGTTTTGTGCCTTGTTTAACGCATGAACCATTCACCATCGGGCTATCTTTGCCACTAAATTCTCTCACTCTCGTTCTCTGCATTCCAAAATGGCTTCAATAAGCCATCCGACTACCGACCTTCTGAAAAAATGTAAAGATAAAGACAGAGGCAGACAGCATAGGTCCAAAACTGCTGACGACACTCCCATTAAGCTAGTTGCCAGTCCACCAGTACTCAGTGAGGAGTCTTTGCAGCCCCTGATGCCCGCTTCTATGAGGTGCCTTTGCAGCCCCTGATGCCCACTTCTATGGACCCGCAGCCCTCTGCTGAGACCCATTTGGAGTCCGGTATGCCATGAGATGCTTCTTCGACTATGGAACCTGCGGATGTCTCTACCTTGGATGGGTCTGGAGCCGATGTGCAAACACTGGCTTCTGAGGGTTTATTCCATCCTACTGATGTTTGAATCAAACTGATGACTTCGTTTTTAGCTAAAACAACTGAGTTTCTTAGGCCCAGAGTATGTGCTATACCTAGAAAATCGACAACCAAAGCGCATACTCAAGCTCCCATGCCACAAAAACAAATGCTTAGAATGGCTGAAGACCTTATTACCCTAATTAGGGGAAGCCAACCTTCCCCTGCTAAGAAACAAAGAATTTAGTTTCCTTCTGATTCTACAGACCAAGAGTCCGATGACTCTGTGACCCTTTTGATTATCAGGACATGCCCTTAGCCTATGAGGATTCAGATGCAGAGGAATCCATTCCCTCTGCCTCCCCGCCTGAGGATTTTTCATTTGGTGAAACCTTGCATACTTTAAGAGAGCATTTCCACTGGGAATGCCAAGACTACCCTTAGTCCAAAAAGAGACTCAAAGAATTTTTAGAGTTGCCTTAGCACAGACCTCTAGCTATACCCTCTGTCCTGGATGTTGTAGATGATGTCTTTATGGAATCCAGTCTTACTCCAGATACATTATCCCCGGCCCCTAGGAAACCTGACAGATACAACAGAGTACCTGATTCCCACAAATTTCTCTTTAAGAATCCTACTGCGGATCCAGAGACCATTTCCCAGGGAACTAAAGGTATTAAGGCTACTACAGCCAACAATCCTACTCCTTCATGACAGGGATTCCAGAGCTTTAGACAGATGGGGTAAGAAGGTATATACCTCTGCAACTCTCACCATCAGGGCATTGAATTGCCAGTTTCACATGTTGAAGTATCAGCAACATATTATGGAACTAATTAAACAAAAAATGGTATTTCCAGATTATGCAGAAAATAAAGATTTACAAGAGTCAATACATTCTGCAAACCAAGTTAGTAAGCATACCTTGCAGTGTGGTTTTGATGCCCTAGAAGCATCTTGCAGGGCTGCAGTCACTGGGTCTGTACTGAGAAGGCATGCTTGGCTGAAGGAACAAACCTTGCCAGATCATGTCAAATCCAAAATACTAGATGCTCCTTTAAATAAGGACTGTTTGGCACCAAAGCAGAAGTTGTTCTTAAAAAGATGGAAGAAAAACCTAAGTCTATGCAAACTGTCAAAGAATTCTTACAAGTGCAACCACCTAGATTCAGTAGGCATTGGCCTTCTAAAAACTGGTCCTTTCCAGCCCCTTCCAGGCCTTCCCAGACCAGACCCAGGGGAAACAGGCCACCCAGACTTCAGTCTCAGGGTATACAGAGATCTAAACAATGGAGTGCCCCCACCCCAAAAACAGGGAGTGGTAAGCAGCCCCCTTATGGAAAAAGTTCATAATGACTTCAATTATCCTTCCCAGCCCTGCCCAACTACTTGTGCCCCCTAGGAGGAAAACTTGCCCTTCATGCAAAAAACTGGATGCCCATTACTCAGGACCAATGGGTCTTAAACATTGTATCCCAGGGGTACAAATTCTACTTCCATTCACTACCAACCCCAAGAGGGTTTCCAGACCTTCCTCCAAACCAGTGGGCAGAGGCTCAAAAGCAAGTACATTCCCTGCTCGGTACCAGAGCTATTCAACCTGTTCCAGTACAATAAAAGGGTCAGGGCTTCTACTCCAGGCTTTTCCTGGTGCCCAGAAAAGAGGGCTGTTGGTGCCCAATCCTGGATCTTTCAATTCTCAACACCTTCCTGGTGATCCCAAAATTCAAGATGCTTACCCTGCAACAGCTTCTTCCCATGCTAGCCAAGGATGCCTGGTTAGTTACTCTAGACTTAAAAGAAGCTCATCTGCACCTCCCCATAAGAGAGTCATGCAGGAAATATCTACATTTTAGGGCAGACTCTATGCACTATCAGTTCTCTGCACTTCCCTTTGGCTTATCTACTGCGTCCAGAGTATTCACAATGTGCCTGGCTCCAGCCATTGCATACTGCAGTTAGAAAAATATCCAAATTTTCCCATACTTGGATGACTGCCTGATTCAGGCGGACAGTCAGGAATTGTTGCTTCAGCACCTGGCATTTGTAAAAAGCCTTCTCACTTCATTGTGGTACACCATCAACGAAAATAAATCACAACTGGTACCCAGTCAAAAGATTGTATTCCTGGGAGCAAGCTTGGACACAACTTCCCAGATGGCATTTCTCACTTCAGAAAAACAGGTCTATCTGACAAACTACTTCAAGCAAATGGCCAGCAGAACCCAGCTTTCTGCACAAAAAATACTGCAAGCCCTAGGGTTCATGGCCTCATGTATTCTACTAATTCGATATGTAAGTCTGCATATGAGGAAACTTCAGTGGTACTTAAAAAGTCTTTGGTGCCAACATTCTCAGGACCTGGAAACAGTCAGTCCTATCATACCTTGTCTAAGGGCAGAGTTCCTTTGGTGGGCAGAAGCATGCAACCACAACAAGGGACTGCTTTTCACTCAACCCCTCACCGCCCAAACCCTGGCGACAGACGCATCAGCCAAAAACACTTGGCCACAGGAAAAGGATCCACAAACGATCTCCACTCAGTAGTAGTAAAACACTTCTTTAATAAAATTCCACCTCCAAATGATAAAAGCACAATGAGAACACAGTAGAGTTAAGCGCTTTCACCCAGTCCAAATACCAGGCTTCCTTAGAACTTTTAACAATGTAATCAATCCCCTTAAATAGCTTGAATTACAACATGTGACAGCCCTTCCCCACCAAACAAATTTTTAAACACATACAACCCTGTTTTGTACAGGTAAGACCTGGTCCACTGATTTAAAAACATTAAAAATCAATAAATAATGAAAAATGGCTTAACAACCACAAAGTACAAATGAATACATGTGTGTATGTACATAAAATATGTAATTTCTACACCAAGAAACAATCAATGCTCATAATAGTTGCAGTTCACATTACAAATCATAATCTGGCAGCTCTTAATTTTAAAACACTGCCGATGTTAATATTGTCGTTTAGTCCCAGGGATTTACCAGCATCTAATTTGAGTTGCCAAAGCAACTCCTTGTATTCCAATTTGGATTCCCAACTACCACCCCGGGGGTCTATGCAAACCTGCTCCAATACAAAAAACTTTATGTCCATGTTTTTACAAATTTGGGAATGTTTATAAAATATGCCAATTGTGTATTATATTTTTGGGAACGAAAATTCATATTACAAACTGAGTGGACAAACCACATCATTAAGTACACTAGATTTTTAGATGACATCTGTTTGTTGTGGAAAGGGTCAAAAGAAAAATTAGAAGAATTTTTTAATTATATTAACGAATCCACGGAATTTTTGAATTTCACTATGAACATGAGGGAAGACAGTTTGGACTATTTGGATGTCACACTGTATAAAGATTATGAGAACAATTGTTTTCAGTCAAAAATTTTCAGGAAAAAGACATTTTCAAATACATATTTGCATTTTGACAGTGGACATCCTTTTTATCAAAAAAGGGGAATAGTGAAGGGCCAGATGATTAGGGCTTCAAGAATGACAAGCACGAGGGAGGAATTTTTTGAAAGAAGTGGATTTTATTACGATGCTCTTTTTAGAGAGGAGTTATCCTGAAAAGTTTATTGGAAACATAGTTAAGGAAGTTATTGAGAGTAGAAATAAATTTTTTTCCCTTTATTAGGGTGTGGAACTTGTGAGTTGGACAAATGTTCTTCAAAAACTGTTACCAAGGAAGGTGCCTCTGTTCATACTTTTTCGGGGACTTCGTCCGAAGTAGAAAGGATTATTAGTAAATACTGGCCTGTCTTAAAGGTGAATGAAGAAATTTCTGATTTTTTTGCTATTCAGCCCCACTTTAGAGATATGAATCTCAAGGAATGTATGGAGAGAGGGGTAGGAAAGTTAAGTGGACAGGCCAGGATGAAGAAAGGCACTTACAAATGTGGGGCTTGTCATCAATGTTATTATATGCTTAATCAGGGCTCTTTGTATGTTCCGTCTAGGAAATTCAACATTCAATCCTCCCAATATTTTAATTGTAAGACTAAGGGGGTAGTTTATTTGGGCATGTGTATGCAATGTTCAAGTTTTTATGTAGGAAAAACAGAAAGGCATTTAAATAGGAGGGTTTACAAACATATGTATGAAGTCAGTAGAGGGAAGGAAACAAATGCCTTTTATAAACATTCCCAAATTTGTAAAAACATGGACATAAAGTTTTTTGTATTGGAGAAGGTTTGCATAGACCCCCAGGGTGGTAGTTGGGAATCCAAATTGGAATACAGGGAGTTGCTTTGGCAACTCAAATTAGATGCTGGTAAATCCCTGGGACTAAACGACAATATTAACATCGGCAGTGTTTTAAAATTAAGAGCTGCCAGATTATGATTTGTAATGTGAACTGCAACTATTATGAGCATTGATTGTTTCTTGGTGTAGAAATTACATATTTTATGTACATACACACATGTATTCATTCGTACTTTGTGGTTGTTGTCATTTTTCATTATTTATTGATTTTTAATGTTTTTAAATCAGTGGACTAGGTCTTACCTGAACAAAACAGGGTTGTATGTGTTTAAAAAATTGTTTGGTGGGGAAGGGCTGTCACATGTTGTAATTCAAGCTATTTAAGGGGATTAATTACATTAAGAGTTCTGAGGAAGCCTGGTATTTGGACTGGGTGAAAGCGCTTAACTCTACTGTGTTCTCATTGTGCTTTTATCATTTGGAGGTGGAATTTTATTAAAGAAGTGTTTTACTACTACTGAGTGGAAATCATTTGTGGATCCTTTTCCTGTGGCCAAGTGTTTTTGGCTGTTTTTTCTTTTTTACCTTGACAGACGTATCAGACTATGCATGGGGGGCTCACATGGCAGGCAAATGCATTCAGGGCCACTGGAGCTCAGGCCAGATTCTCCTGCACATCAATCATAAAAGAGATGCTAGATGTATAAAATGCTCTGCCAGTCTTCAAATCCCTAATCCTTCCAGGACAACTGCTTATAAAAACAGACAACACCACAGTTATGTAGTACATAAACAAGCAGGGGGAACCCATTCTTACTCACTCTGCAGGTTAGCCATGGCCCTGTGGAACACGGCCTCGAGCAACCAAGTGCATCTACAAGCTCAATTCCTGCCAGGCAAATAAAATTCACTAGAAGATGACTTAAGCAGAAATCTCCTAGACCCACACGAGTGGAAATTGGAGCCCAACACCTTCAACCTTCTGACCAAGAGTTGGGGGACACCAGAGGTGGACCTCTTTGCCTCCCCTGAGAATCACCAGTTGAGCAAATACTGCACTAGGAACCCTTACAGCAGGGCCTGGAAGGTGGATGCCCTATCCTTTCAATGGGAAAACCTCTCAATTCCTTCTCTCAAAAGTACTACTCAAGATAAAACAGGACAGGCCAAGGGCAATTCTTATTGCCCCAGACTGGCCATGCCAGCACTGGTACCCACTCTTACACAGCCTGATAGTGCCACCCTGGCACCTTCACTAGACTCCTGCCCTGCTCTCAGCAGGTGGGACAGATTTTGCATCCACAATTGCAAACCCTAAATCTTGCAGCCTGGTTTATCCCTTGAATACCCCACCAGCAACCCTCAGCAAACAGGTGCTGGATGTCATTCTTGAAGCCAGAAAGCCTAGCACTAGGAAATCCTATGCTGAAAAGTGGAAAAGATATCGTTCTTGGAATCAGTCTCAAAGGAAGGACACAGCAGTGCCCTCCTTACCTCTAATCCTGGATTACCTAGCAGAGCTACTCCACAGAGGCCTATCCTTCTCCTCCATTAAGATTCATGCCTCTGCCATCTCAGCTCATTATAATACTGAGCCTCCTCTTTCTTCTCATCCTCTCATCAAACAGTTCCTGAGAGGGGCTAACAACTTAAGGCCCCCTAGGAGAGCACCCACCCCTGCCTGGGACCTTAACTTTGTACAGGAAAAGCAGAGTTAAAATTCCTCTCTTGGAAAACAGCCTTGCTTTTAGCCATAACTTCAGCAAGAAGAGTGTCTGAGTTACAGGCTCTAATGGCTGTGGAACCATTCATTATTTTTCATGCTGACAGGGTTTCCCTCAGGACTAACCCGTCCTTTATGCCTAAGTTGGTGTCCAGTGTGGCTCTAAACCAATCCATCCATTTGACAACCTTCTTCCCTAAGCCTCAGAATAAAGGGGAAAGGATCCTGCACTCCTTGGATGTGCACAGAAAGTTCAGGTTCTACCTTGACAGGACTAAGCCTTTCAGAAAATCTGACCAGCTGCTAGTCAGCTTTGCTACAGGGGCAGAGGGTAAGGCCATTTCAAAACAAACCATTTCCAAATGGATAGCACACTGCATCCATTTCTGCTGCAAGCACCATGGAAAACCTACCCCACAGGGGATCAGACCACATTCCACTAGGGCTACTTCCACCTCTACAGCATTTCACAGGGGAGTCCCTACCAGGGACATTCTGGAAGCTGCAACCTGGAGTTCTGTACACACATTCACCAAGCATTACCATTTACCTATCTTTTCTAAATCCAGGGCTGGATTTGCTACAGCAGTCTTGCAAGGCCTACTAGCCAGCCCTAACACTTCTTGACTGCCTCCACCCTTACTCAGCTTTGGGAATCAACCCAAGTGTGATGACTGCAACAGTGAAACATGAAGAACATAGTACAGTTGTAAACACATCATAAATGTAGATGTTCAAGTGTATTCACTGTTGCAGTGCTGATTTCCCTCCCTCCAGCCCCCTGGCTTTATCTATTTTTCTAACTGTCCTCTCTATGGCCATTCCTAATGGCATTGGTATTTGCTTTTTACTGGTGGTGTTCCCCACCATATACCAGCTCCCTATTTGGGGGCTCCTGACATTTGGGGCAAGAAAAACTGATGTAATGACGTTGGCTGCTTGTTTTATACCCCTGACAACCTGACGTAATGGAAGAAACAATAGCATCCGATGCAGAAATGCCAAGACTCTGGTATTTGGGCCGACTGAGGGCTACCTGCAGGTAGATAACCCCAAGTGTGATGATTGCAACAGTGAATGCACTCTAACATCTACATTTATGGTAAGTGTACACAACTGTACTTTCTGTCCTTTGGTCTGACCACAGCCCACAGGGTGTTCACCGAATGTGTAGCAGTAGTAGCAGCCCACTTGGGACTGCAGGGATTCTAAGTGTTTCCATATCTAAATAACTGGTTCATTACCTCCCCGTCCAGGCATCAGTTGATATGGGCAAGAGATTATGTTTTTCAGACTTATTCTCATCTGGGAATAACTATAAACTTTAACAAGTCCCAGCTGGAAGCAACCCCAAATTTGGAATTCATAGGAGCAATTTTCAACACAAAGTCAATGATAGCTTCATTACCTCCCTCAAGGGTTCAAACTATAAGATCACAAGTCAGCAAAATAATCTGCAGTACCAAGATTTCAGCCCGCTTGGTCCTTCAACCTCTAGGATCAGTGTCAGCAGTGATAACACTAGTACCTTTAGCCAGATTTTACACGAGAATTCTCTAATGGATGTTAGCAACACAGTGGTTGGAACATTGCCAACCCCTGTCAACTCTGATACAAATCGCCCAAATATGCAAGAGATCTCTCAGGTGGTGTATTCGGTCAGATTAGGTTTTACAAGGCCATTCATTCCCCCCTCAACCCAAGGCCATAGTTACCACAGATGCTTCCTAGTTGGGGTGGAGGGGGCATTTTCTGGGGAAAACAGTCCAAAGAATCCAACTTGCATATCAGTGTCCTAGAGAAGAGAACAGTGCTTTTAGCATTGCAGCTTCCAAGATGCTCTCCCTTTGGGGATAATAAGTGGACAACATGTCAGCAGTTTGGTACATCAACAAACAAGGAGAGACCAGATCATACCCCATGTGTCGAGAAGCGTTCAGTGTGTGGCAGTGGATGATCTCATCCAAACACTTTCTCATACAACACACATTCTGGGGAGGTCCAGTGTGATAGGAGTCAAACTGAGCAGGTGCATTCTTCTACCTCACGAGTGGTCTCTCAATAGGAACATGAAAATTATTTTTCATCAATGGAGTCAGCCTTTCTGTGATCTTTTTGCTTCTCTCCTAAACAGCAAATGCAGCAGCAACCTTGCTCTAATCCCCCCACAGGGGGGATCACTGAGGGATGCTGTACTTCACAATTGGTCCCCCAGTCTACTTTATGCTTACCAACCAATCCCATTAATTTGAAAATTTCTACAGAAAGTTGTCAGGTTGAAGAGCAAAGTCAATCCTGATTGCACCATACTGACCTCAACAGATTTGGTTTCCTTTCCTTTGACCTCTCTTCATCACCCATAGATCCTGGATCCAACTCCAGACCTCCTGTCTCACACAATGGGCATGATCCATCCCAACATTTCAAATCTCAGGCTGTTGGCATAGTTTCTCCAGTTCCATTAATAGTCAGACAACTGATGCTGTCTTCCCTGTCTGACATATTCTTTTATCTTCCCATAAACCTTCAACAAGAAAACTTTATACAAGTAAATGGAAAAGATTTGTTTACTGGGCGCAATAAAATCATGTTGAGCCATTTTTCAGCTCCTGTGCATAATATATTCCAGTTTTTAGCCTTACAGTTTAAAGAAGGAGCTAGTTCCTCAACCATTAAAGTTCAGTTAGCAACAGTATCACATTTTCATATTGGATTTGCAGGTTCTTCAGTAGCCTCTCACAAATTGTGCAGAGCTTTCTTGCAAGGCACTCTACTTTTGAGACCTCCGTTTAAGGACTCTAATCCCCATGGGATCTCAGTCTGGTACTGCAAGGTCTAATACAGTCCCCCTTTGAACCAGCAGCTAAATGTAACATTAAGTTTCTTATCTGGAAAACTATTTTTCTAGTCACCATTACTTCTGCTAGAAGAATTTCAGAGATTCAAGCCTTGTCTTTAAAACCATCATACTTCATCTTTCAGAAGGATAGAGTGACATTACAAACTGGTGCCTCCTTCCTTAATGAAGGTATTGGCAGAATATAATATCAATCAATACATTAATTTGCCATTATTCTTCCCTAAATTTGTAAACAAAGGTGAATACGTTACATTTATTGGAGCATAGAACAAGACATCAGGAAAACAGACCAGTTTGTTTCCTTTGCAGAATTGAAATTGGCAAACTAGTCACACAGATACCTTTAGCCATATTGCTGATTGTATTTCATTTGTCTTTAGCAAATTGGATTACCTTACTACAACAGGTATGAGCTCATTCAACTATGTCCATGGCAACTTCTTCAGTTTTTCTTTCCAGAGCTTCCATGGATGACATATGTGAGCAACAACTTGGGCTACTCCCCATACATTTATTACTGATTACAAGTTGGATCTGGTCTCCATGGGTAGAGCATCATTTGGTTCATCTGTGCTCAGGAATATTCTTCCTTAGAGTCCCCCCCAGGATTATAGGTAGTTGAGGACTCTGTCCGATCAGTTGATGATAGAATGAAAATTGACAACCTCAGATAAAGAAGTTATTACCATGGCGTTCCATCTGTGTTGTCCATTTTCATTTTTCTTCAGCTCCTGCCCACCAACCCCATCCTTTCTGTTCACAAGCTTCTGGAACAATGAGCTCTTAGAAGGACATCATTGTCCTTGATATTGAGCTCCAGATATAGTTTATTTCTGTATTGAGCATATGCAATCGTACATCTCCTATACTTATGCATATTAAACCTTTCCTTTCTGGTGAAAGTCAGCAAACAAGATCTGAGGTAACTTGGGGTTGGTGCATTATTGGTGTAGATAAGAACATGTGTATTTACCTTTAAGAAGCATTTCCAGATGTAGCATGTGCATATAAATAGTGAACACGTGCAGGCAGCAGTGCCATTTTGAGACAATAGCCAGAGTGTTAACATGTATGAGTGTAGTAGTCAGTCTGTTTATAAGTTTAAGTTACAAAGCCTCATTTCAGATGTGTTTGTGTGTAATAAAGCTGCTTGAACTGAACCCATGAATGTCCGTTTGTTTTATCCTGACCAGACTAGAAACATGGTATCCGAACTGAGATTAAGACAGCAACTTCAAGTCATGAGGCGAAGGCAGATCAAGCTGGTTGAGGGAAACTGAGCTCAGACAAACAAAAATGGGCCAAAAATGAACTTAAGGTAAAGAAAACTGCACAAATGATTTATCTGGCAAAGAAAATGAAAAAGCACATAATGTATTATTAATTAAATGAGTAGCACAAAACATATTATTAATCAAACAAAAGGCACAAAACTCATTATTAATTAAATAAAATGTTCTAAACTCCAATATTTGATAAAACTAGCAAAAATATTCATATGGGGCTCAGAATTATCATTAGTTTGTATAACAAGCATGTTTAAAGTAAAACAGGCACAAGAAAAGTATAATGAGCATGATAAGATATTAAAAAGGCATAACGAGTGCAATAAAAGGGCAAAAATAAGCTTAAAGAGCAAGGCAACTGCATTTTTTTAGTAAAAGACAGTGTTTGGGCACAAGCTACTATTTTGCATTGACTGAAGCCATTCAAAGCATAACTAGAGTTGTTCAAAGTATCTCAGTGTGTGCAAAGTGTTTGCAGAGTGTCTGCTTTATTACGGTGCAATTATTTCAAAGAGTTTGCTGTATGTGAAGTACCGTTATATTGCAAAGTACAGACATTTCAAAAAATTTCTTGTGCTGTGTGCATTTATTCACAGAAAGCCGCTATTTCAAAGTGTTTCTTACACTGTGCAGGGTTATTTTGCAAAAGTACAGCCATTTTGAAAGGTTTCTGTGCTGTGTAGAATTTATTTACAAAGTGCATTCATCTTGAAGTGCTTCTTACTCTGAGCTTCTTCTGCTGTTTACACTTTATTAGCAATGTATAGTCATTTTGAAGTATTTATTACACTGATAATGAGTGGTTTCACAAAGTACAGTGATTTCAGAGTGTTCTTGTGCTACACAGACTTATTTGGCAAAGTGCAGCTATTTCAAGGATTTTGCGTTATTGGGCATAATTACAAGTACTGGCATAAAGTTCTGGCATATATATTTGTGTGTGTATGTTCATACATAATTTCAGGCACCTTCACAACTGTGTGTTGATATGGCAGAGGCATTGCGCAGACCTAGTCTACTTGTATTTGATCATAATATAGTAGAGAATTGGAGAGTATTTGAGCAGGAATACAATATTTTCATGGAATCAGCTTTTCTGACCAAGATGTATGTAAAATTGCATTAATTTTGCTCAACTTATCTGGGTCAGAGGCTATTGAAAGAGAGCATTCATTTGTGTATGCACCAGCAGTATATGCAGGAGATAGGGAAACTGCCATATTCTGGTACCGGCTGAATCAAGAGAGGACCCCAAGTGCTTAAAATGTAAATTTAGAGAAATGTGCAACCCCCAGACAAATGTTACATTAGAGAGGCACTTATTTTATACAAGAGACGAAAAGCCAGGTGAAACTTTTGAAGCTTATATCACTAACTTGAGAAATAAAGCTAAAATGTGCAGATTTGGTGACTTGAAAGATGAGTTAATAAAGGATAGGCTTGTGTGTGGTGCTAATAGTGCTGCAGTGAGAAAGATTTTGCTTCATGACAGTGATTTAACGTTAAGCAAAGCCATGGAGATATATCAAATCCATGAGTTCACAGAAAGGCACACAAATATGCTTGCAAGTGATAAGAGCATGGTTTCAGCAGCCTTTAGAGCAAATGTACACAGTATACAACATGTGGCAAGTGGAAACAGGCCTAAGCACATGGCAGCTCAACCCCTGTGGGTGTGGCAGGAAGGACCCATAACTTTCTAGCAAGTTCCAAGACTACCTCAGTAAAAAAGGGCATCCTTAGTACAGTCTAAGGGTGAGTCAGCAAAACCCAAGTCAAGTCTTATTGTTAACTGTTGTAACTGCGGTGCCAGTCATGAGTCTAAGAGAGAGAAGTGCGTAGCAATTGGTCAGCAATGCCACAAGTGTAAAAAAATGGAACCACTTCCAAAAGTTTTGTAAATCAAGCAAGCCTCATTCAGTTATTAAGAAAGGTCACTCAAAAAAGCAAGTTGATCATATAGAGAGCTGCAACCCCTACTTTCTATGTAGATGGTGCATCAGTGATTGGTGAAAAGGTTAATGCAGTAGATTTATTGGCAAAGAATGAAGTATTTTGTACTGCCCTGATCAATAGTAAACCCATGGAGCTCAAAGTAGACAAAAGTGTAATGTAATGTCAGCAGAAACATTTGCTAAAGTGAAGGCTAGTGAGCAACTTAATTTGGTCAGTTGTGCGAAGCTTGTTGCTTATGGAGGTGAAAAGATTCAAACCGAAGGCTCAGTAGTGCTTTCATGCTATTTGGCTGGGAAGAGTTACAGCTTACAATTTTATGTAGTCAGAAGATCTGTATAGTCATTATTAGGTCTCAGAGACATTATGGAAATGAAACTGCTTTCCTTTACCAAAGAAGTCCATCATGTAAGCACGTGTCTCCGTTCCAGCTTCAGTGGCACTATTTTTTCAGAGTATGCTGATGGGCTAGGTAAACTTCAAGTTGTGTACTCCATGAAAGCAGGCCCAGAGATCAGTCCTGTGGTCAGACCAGCAAGGAGAGTTCCAGTTATTATGCAGGACAAAGTCAAGGTCCAGTTAGACAAAATGGTGCAGCAAGGTGTGATTTGTCCTGTCACAGAACCAACTGAGTGGGTATCTTCCATGGTAGCTGCTCATAAGGAAATTTCAGATGAAATCAGAGTATGCATTGACCCAAGAGACTTGAACAAGACATTAAAAAGACCTCATCAGTCTATGCGTACAGTCAAGGAGATCGCAACCCTCATGCCAAATGCCGCTGTTTTTTCTGTCTTAGATGCAAAGAGTTCATTTTGGCAAGTAAGGCTTGATCACAAATCTTCACTACTGACTACATTCAGTACTCCATGTGGTAGATTCAGATTCCTTAGGATGACTTTTGGAATAAATTCTGCCAGTGAAGTCTTTTGGAGCAAATTTCTTTCAGGCTACCTGTGTGCAGTAATAGTTGATTTACTGGTTGGAAGTAATGGTGAAGTAGATCATGACAGAAACCTCAGGAAAGTTCTGGAGAGAGAGCTTGAAGTGAATTTAAAGCTCAATCCTCTGAAGTACAAATTCAGACTACCAGAAATTACTTATGTAGGACATTTGTTTACCAGTACAGGCTTGCAACCAGATCATTCTGGGCAGGCAGCCATTCTTGAGATGCCAGGTCCAGACAATGTCCAAACTTTACAACATTTTCTTGGTATTGTTAACTATTTGGGCAAATTTATCCCTGACTTTAGTGAGTTATCGGTGCCTTTAAGAGAGCTGGCATGCAAAAATGTTGCATATTCATGGTAGAACAACACCAGAGAGCATTTGATAACCTCAAACAGCAAATTGCTAACCCGCCTACATTAAGGTACTATGATGTCCACAAACCAGTAGTTCTTTTCTGTGATGCTGCAAAGTTTGGTCTTGGCACAGTTATTCTTTAAGAGGGCAGACCTGTTGCCTGTGTTTCTAGAACTCTTGCCCAAACTGCGATGCAGTATGCTCAAATTGAGAAGGAACTTTTTGCAATTGTGTTCACATGTTTGAAGTTCCATGATTATATTTATGGCCGAGCTATCCAGATAGAAACTGACCATCAAACACTAGGTCCTATTTTAAAGAAGTGTATGCATTCTACTCCAGAAAGACTACAAAGAATGATGCTCAAATTGTAAATGTATAATTTCAAAATGGTCTATACAAAGGGTAAACTTCTTTATAGGTTCATAGCTATGTACTAGGCTAATGGCCCTGGAGCCTTTACAAGCCTAGCCCATAGGATTACCCTGGCATTGTGCCACCCAACCTTAGTGCCTCTCTCGAGTAGAGCCACTGGAGTGATCCCCAGGGTGAATTTTCTATTTCTCATCCACTCCTCAAGAATTTTCTTGAATAAGGTCAGTGAGGTGCTCTGCTTGACATGTATGGGAAGTCTATTCCATAGCATGGGCAGTCTCTGGGTTATGAACCTGTCCCTCCAGCATGTTCTGTTGATTGTGGAGATTGGGATTTCTTTAGATGTAGCATTTCTAACAGAGCTGGGTCAGACATGGCTTTGTATGTCAAGCAGAGATCGCCTCTAAGTAGGCAATATGAGACAGGGAATAGTTGGAGTTTGTCATATAGGACACATTTTTAAGGCTTAGGATCCCCTTTGTGAGGTACTTTTGCAGCCTCTCCAGTTGTTGCAGATGTCTAATAAGGTGCATGCCAAATGGGGCATTGTACTTGATGATTGAACTAATGAGAGAAGAGTAGAGGGAGACAATGACCTCTTTCTTCCTGGATGCAAAACCCTTAGTAATGAGATGTGCCACATAGAAGAACTTTCTGACCACAATATGGTGGTCAAAAGAAAGGTTGCTGTCAACCTGTGTTCTCAGATCTCTTATAACACCTTCTGTGTTCAGTGGACTACCATCTATGTGATAATTCATGGAAACTGGGTTTTTCCCAAAGGGGATGGCAACACATTTTTTGGCATTGAGCTTAAGGCCATGGTTCTGACACCAGTTGTTGGTCTCAGTGAGGCCTTTCTGTAAGATGTCAACATCACTTGGGGAGTTAATAATAGCTCCCAGCTTGCAATCATCTGCGAACTTTGTCAGCCAGAGACCCTTCATGTTGGCCTGGACTTCAGAGAAGTAGATACTAAACAGGAGAGGACCCAGGACTGAACCCTGTGGAACTCCAGTCATGTCTGGTCAGCAGTCTGACTTGGAGTCCGCTACTTTCACACTGTGGGTTCTATCTGTGAGACAGTTTGCAACCCACCTAGTGATATAGGGGTTGATCCCTAGCTTGGTGAGTTTTTCTATGATTCCTGAGTGGGGAATGGTATCAAAGGCCTTGGCCAGATAAAGGTAGGCTGTATGAACCACCTTGCCTTCATCCACAGCTCTGGTGACTGACTCAAAGAAGTAGACCAAGTTCAGCAGGCATAATCTACCCTTCACAAAATCAAACTGTGTGGGATCCACAGTTTGGAGATTCCCCATATCCTTGTTTATTAGGTCCATGATGATGTGTTCCATAACTTTGCATATCAGACTCATCAGGCTAATGGGGTGATTGTGCCCAGGGTCTGTAGTCGGTCCTCCTTTGTGGAGAGGGATGACTGTAGCAGTGTGCCATTCGGTAAGGGCAAAGCCTGAGGTGAGGTTGTGATTAAACAAGGCACACAGGTGAGGTTCCAGTTCACTCTGTAGTTCATGTAGAGCACAGTCAGGGATATTGTCAGGTCCCATAGAAGCTGTTTTCTTGGTCTTGGACAGTGTTTTAACCTGTGCAGCAGTAATACTGGGTGCCTGGCAATCTACTGGTATTGTGATTGGTCCTCTGTGGGGGGAGGTAGGGGTAAAGTTGGCACTGAATCTGTCGGCCAGTATATTGGCAATATCTGTTGGCTCGGTATAGGAGGTACCATTGTGCAGTAGCTCAGAGCAAATCTGGGTATTGCCCATGGAGATTCCTAACATAACTATAGAAGGCCTTGTGATTGTCTTTACTATCTGCTGCAATTCTGTTTTCATAGCTAGCTTTGGAGGATTTTATGAGAGATCTCAAATTTTTGTTGAGGCTGATAAGGGAGTTTTTCTAGTCTTGGGACTTCACCTTATTCTGCATCAGTTTCTTCCTTCTGTTGTCGAGCTTGTTTATGGCAGGGAACCACCAGATTGACTTCCTTTTTTTGGAGGAGAGCATCTTGGTTCTTTTGGGTAAGGCGAGATCCATGCATTTTTATATGTGTTTGTACGGTACATTGGTGTATGATTCGATGGTCATGCAACTATTCTCCATTTGCATGGGTGCCATGAAGTTAGCCACCTCTGTTTTTAGGAGCCCAAAGTTAGTTTTGGAGAAGTTTTTCATGGTGATTTCCTTTGTGGGGGGTGGGATGGATGTGCATATCCAAGGTGATTAGTTTGTGGTCAGATTTAACCAGGGAGGAGTTGACTATTAGTGTAGAACAGTGGTCACCCATGTTGGTAATGACCAGCTCAAGGATATTGCTACCTCTAGTCGGGGTAAGAATGAGCTGGTTCAGGGCATTGGAATTCATGAATTCCAGGAAACGGGCAAGTGTATTGGTACATGAGTAGCTTTCCCAGTTAATGGAGGAGTAGTTGAAGTCACCCAGTATGAGGGTGTTAGGTTGGACCCTAATATTCTCCAGGGTGCTTAGGAACATGGAGTGTGAGTCTTGGGACATGGTTGGGGACCTATAGCAGGCTACAACCTGAGCCGCTGTCTTTTGCACTGTTAACTGGACCTGAAGTATCTCAGATGCATTATGTTGAGCTACCAGTCTGGAGGTGTATGCATCCTTTATGAATATGGAAACACCACCACCTTTGAAGCTTCGGTCCAAGTTCTGGGGCTGAAAGGTTTGGAATGAGTTATAGCCTGGTAGTGCAGGGGTGCTTTCTGCTGCCTTGAACCAGGTCTCTGTTACAGCACAAATGTTGATGTTCTCCATTTTAAGGAGTGCTTTGAGTGAGTGCATTTTGAGATTTATACTTCTAGCATTGAGCAGCATGACCCTAAGATTGCATTTGTTTGTAGCTGTTATGGTGGGAATTTGGTCTTTGGAACACTGCCTAAGAAAGGCACTGTAGGGGTGGCAAGAGCCTTGGCCAGTGTCTGGAAGACCAGGGCTGACAGATGCAGACCATGTCTGGCAAAGCATCAAGGTCTGTCAGTCATGTCATCCCAGGCAGACAGATAATGGATCCCCTTAGAATGACACCAGAAACGTAGCCAATTATTGAAATCAGTCATTTTCTGCTTGTATTTTGGGGTATCATTCTGGGTGATGATAGGATGCTGCTCAGGGCTAGGATCATACCCGCCTGGGACACATAATCCGAGAGCTCCTCCATGTCTCTCTTCATGTAAACCAAGGAGGTACATCTCAGGTCATTCACGCCCACATGTACAATGACGGTGTCATATTTGTACTTGGTGAGTGACCTGAGTGCGTGCATTATGCGGTGGATCTTGGCACCTGACAGGCAGCTGACTGTTACTTTCTCCTTATTTAACCTAGTGAGTGGGACATCAGTGTGCCTCACTATCAAGTCACCTATGATTAGTGTGTTGGGCACGCTGTTTTGCCTTAGGGGCTTTGGTTGAGTGGCACACTGTTTAGGAGAATTGTGTCTTGTGATTAGTGTTGTGTTGTGGTGGTGAAGTGCATTTCTGCCTTGGAGGTCTCTGCTGTTTGGGTAGGTTTTTATTGAGAACCTCCACAAAGGTGGGTGTTTGGTTTGTGTTTTTATGTGAAGGTAGTGCAGGTGTGTGTTCTGGAGGGTTATGTGGTCCATGTGGTGTGGTGCAAGTGTTGACATTCTCCTCTTGACCAGCTATTCTGGTCTTGGCTGGAGAGTGCGTGGCTTCCAATTTGGATATATAAGTGCATCTCTCACAGGTCTGAGTGTTGTGAGGTAAGAGGAGGGGGTTGTCAGTGTACATGAGGCAGTTGCTACATTGCCTCAGGATACCCAAGTTCATCAGGTTGATAGGAGAAAGCAGAGGGAACTGACCTTTAGACATGCCTGGAGGGGTGGGCATTAATAAGTATGGGAGCTGTTTTCTTGTAGAACGTTTAGTGCTGGTAGCACTTATGTGTGCTACAATAACTGCTACAAGAAATCTGGTAAAGTGCTAGACTAATAAGCTAGTAAAAGTGCAGGAGAGGGGAGAACTAGAAGATTGAAGGGAAAAATTGAACAGCAGACTTTGGCACCGCTCAGAAGCTTACAAGCAGTCCTAGATACAGCAAATCTGTATCAGGACTAGACTAGTTACAGGAAAGGCAGGAAATAAGCACAAATATAGCTTTTAAACCAAAAAGTTTGAAAGATATGGAACAAAACTGCTGAGACGGCCAATAAACTAAAATCTCTGGGCCAGAAACCACTCCTCTTGTGGTAGAGAAGCTACCTGGTACTTAGATAAGCTAGAAGGCTTCCCTCAACACAGAAAGGCTTGGAAGCTTACAAATAGTTCTGGATACAGTGAATCTGTATCGGGACTAGACTAGTTACAGGAAAGATGGGAAACAAGCTTAGATTTTTTTTTATTCAGAAAAGCAGCTAAAACAGCACTAAAAACAATTCAAGTGCAGTGCAAGCTAGGACACTATCAGCTGAGAAGCACAGTCAGTCAGAACACAAGGAGATTTTAGCCAAATTTTTTAAAGTAAAGTGGAAAGGGAGAAAGGAGGAGCAGAAGATGTTCTCTCTGTATTAGTTGGAATGACCTAATGACACTAGACTGGGAGGAGTGTCCGAGATCAAATTTACAGTAGGGATGAGCAACTGCAAAGCCACTGAGTGTAAAAACAAGACACCAATAAAGAGGGAGGGTGGGAAACACTGATAGACCAGTATTTAATGCAGCAGGAATAAGGGTGGGAGAAAACAAGTAATGTGAGCACAGATCAGAAGCCAGAAAATATACATCTAAATCAATCAAGCAACAATTAGGACATTGCAGAACTTTGACAAGTTAAAAGTGCCACAAAATATACTTATCAGTTTCTTCAGATTGTTTGAGAAGCACTCTCATTCAGAACACAAGGAGATTCCATCAAAGAATGCAGTGGTTTAAAACAGGGAATATTATTTATACCAGCAAGCCTTGAAGCAATCAGATAAAACACAAAAGCTGTTAGACCAGTATTTAACACAGCAGGAATAAGGGTGGGAGTAAAACAGCAATTTCAGAACAGATCTGAAGCCAGCAAATATATATCTAAATCAGTCAATCAAAAATTATCGCAGTGCAGAGCTTTGAACAGTTGATAGTGCCAAAAATATACTTATCAGCTTTATATTTCAGAATGTTTGAGAAGCATTATCAGTCAGAACACAAGGGGAGTTCTGCAATGAATGCATACATTTACAAACCGGGAATATTTATACCAGCAAGCCTTGAAACAAACAGATAAAACACAAAAGCTGTTAGACCAGCATTTAACACAGGAGGAATAAGAGTGGGAAAAAACTGCAATTTCAGCACAGATCAGACGCCAGCAAATATAAATCTAAATCAATCAAGAAAAATTTGTACAGTGCAGAACTTTGAACAGTTAAAAGTGCCAAAAAATGTACTTATCAGCTTTATATTTCAGATTGATTGAAAAGCACCCTCAGTAAGAACACAAGGAAATTCTGGCAATAAATGCAGACATTTACAAACAGGGGATTTTATTTATATCGGCAAGCCTTGAAGCAATCAGATAAAACACAAAAGCTGTTAGGCCAGTATTTAACACAGGAGGAATAAGGGTGAGGAAAAAACAGCAATTTCAGCACAGATCAGAAGCCAGCAAATATATCTCTAAATCAATCAAGAAAAAATAGGATAATGCCAAACTTTGAACAGTTAAAAGTACCAAAAAAATTATTTAGCTTTATATTTCAGATGGATTGAGAAGCACTCTCAGTCAGAACACAAGGAGATTCCAGCAATGAATGTAGAGATTTACAAACAGGGAATATTATTTATGCCACCAAGCCTTGAAGCAATCAGATGAAACACAAAAGCTGTTAGACTAGGATTAAACACAGCAGGAATAATGGTGGGAGAAAAACAGCAATTTCAGCACAGATCACAAGCCAGGAAATATATATCTAAATCAATCAAGAAAAAATTAGGTCAGTGCAGAACTCTGAATAGTTGAAATTTCCAAAAAATATACTTATCAGCTTTATATTTCAGATTGTTTGAGAAGCATTCTCAGTTAGAAAACAAGGAGAATCTAGCAATGAATGCAGATATTTACAAACAAATAATATGACTTATACCAGTAAGCCTTGAAGCAATCAGATAAAACACAAAAGCTGTTAGACCATTATTTAACACAACAGGAATAAGGGTGGGAAAAACAACAGCAATTTCAGCACAGATCAGAAGCCAGCAAATATGTATCTAAATCAGTCAAGCAAAAATTAGGGCTGAGCATAACTTTTAACAGTTAAAAGGCCAAACAATATACTTATCAGCTTTATCTTTCAGATTGTTTCAGACACACTCTCAGTCAGAACACAAGGAGATTCCAGCAATGAATGCAGAAATTTACAAACTGGGAATATTATTTATACCAGCAAGCCTGAAGCAATCAAATGAAACATAAAAGCTGTTAGACCAGTATTTAACACAGCAGGAATACAGGTGGGAGAAAAACAGCAATTTCAGCACAGATCAGAAACCAGCAAATATATATCTAAATCAATCAAGACAAAATTAGGACAATACTTTGAATAGTTAAAAGTGCCAAAAAATGTACTTATCAGCTTTATATTTTAGATTGTTTGATAAGCATTCTCAGTCAGAACACAAGGATATTCCAGCAATTAATGCAGAGATTTACAAACAGGGAATATTATTTATACCAGCAATCCTTGAAGCAGTCAGATAAAACACGAAGGCCGTTAGACCAGTATTTAACACAGCAGGAATAAGGGTGGAAAAAAAACTGAAATTTTAGCATAGATCAGAAGCCAGCAAATATATATCTAAATCAATTAAGAAAAAAAATAGGAAATTGCAGAACTTTGAATAGTTAAAAGTGCCAAAAAATATACTTATCAGCTATATATTTGATATTGTTTGAGAAGCACTTTCGATCAGAACACAAGGATATTCCTGCAATGAATGCAGATATTTACAAACAGGAAATATTAACCATACCAACACGCCTTGAAACAATCAGATAAAACACAAAAGCTGTTAGACCAGAATTTAACACAGCAGGAATACGGGTGGGAGAAAAACAGCAGTTTCAGCACAGATCAGAATCCAGCAAATATATATATAAATCAATCAAGAAAAAACTAGGATAGTGAAGAAGTTTGAACAGTTAAAAGTGCCAAAAATATATTTATCAGCTTTGTATTTCAGATTGTTTGAGAAGCACTTTCTGTCAGAAGACAAGGAGATTCCAGCAATGAATGCAGAAATTTAGAAACAGAGAATATTATTTATACTAGCAAGCCTTGAAGCAATCAGATAAAACACAAAAGCTTTTAGACCATTATTTAACACAGCAGGAATAAGGGTGGGTAAAAAACAGCAATTTCAGCACAGATCAGAAGCCAGCAAATATATATATATATATAAATCAATCAAGCAAAAATTAGGACAGTGCATAAGTTTGAACAGTTAAAAGTGCCAAAAAATATACTTATCAGCTTTATCTTTCAGATTGTTTGAGAAGCACTCTCAGTCAGAACACAAGGAGATTCCAGCAATGAATGTAGACAGTTACAAACAGGGAATATTATTTATACCAGCAAGCCTTGAAGCAGTCAGATAAAACGTGAAAGCTTTTAGGCCAGTATTTAAAACAGCAGGAATAAGGGTGGGAGAAAAACAGCAAGTTCAGCACAATCAAAAGCCAGCAAATATATATCTAAATCAGTCAAGAAAAAAGTAGGACAATACAGAACTTTGAACAGTTAAAACTACCAAAAAAAATGTCCTTGTCAGCTTTATATTAAACATTGTTTGAGAAACATTCTCAGTCAAAACACAGAGAGATTTCAGCAATGAATGCAGAGATTTACAAACAGGGGATATTAACCATACCAACAAGCCATGAAGCAATCAGATAAAACACAAAAGCTGATAGACCAGTATTTAACACAGCAGGAAAAAGGGTGGAACTCCAGTCATGTCTGGTCAGCAGTCTGACTTGGAGTCCGCTACTTTCACACTGTGGGTTCTATCTGTGAGCCAGTTTGCAACCCACCTAGTGATATAGGGGTTGATCCCTAGCTTGGTGAGTTTTTCTATGATTCCTGAGTGGGGAATGGTATCAAAGGCCTTGGCCAGATAAAGGTAGGCTGTATGAACCACCTTGCCTTCATCCACAGCTCTGGTGACTGACTCAAAGAAGTAGACCAAGTTCAGCAGGCATAATCTACCCTTCACAAAATCAAACTGTGTGGGATCCACAGTTTGGAGATTCCCCATATCCTTGTTTATTAGGTCCATGATGATGTGTTCCATAACTTTGCATATCAGACTCATCAGGCTAATGGGGTGATTGTGCCCAGGGTCTGTAGTCGGTCCTCCTTTGTGGAGAGGGATGACTATAGCAGTGCGCCATTCGGTAAGGACAAAGCCTGAGGTGAGGTTGTGATTAAACAAGGCACACAGGTGAGGTTCCAGTTCACTCTGTAGTTCATGTAGAGCACAGCCAGGGATATTGTCAGGTCCCATAGAAGCTGTTTTCTTGGCCTTGGACAGTGTTGTTTTAACCTGTGCAGCAGTAATACTGGGTGCCTGGCAATCTACTGGTATTGTGATTGGTCCTCTGTGGGGGGAGGTAGGGGTAAAGTTGGCACTGAATCTGTCGGCCAGTATATTGGCAATATCTGTTGGCTCGGTATAGGAGGTACCATTGTGCAGTAGCTCAGAGCAAATCTGGGTATTGCCCATGGAGATTCCTAACATAACTATAGAAGGCCTTGTGGTTGTCTTTACTATCTGCTGCAATTCTGTTTTCATAGCTAGCTTTGGAGGATTTTATGAGAGATCTCAAATTTTTGTTGAGGCTGATAAGGGAGCTTTTCCAGTCTTGGGACTTCACCTTATTCTGCATCAGTTTCTTCCTTCTGTTGTCGAGCTTGTTTATGGCAGGGAACCACCAGATTGACTTCCTTTTTTGGAGGAGAGCGTCTTGGTTCTTTTGGGTAAGGCGAGATCCATGCATTTTTATATGTGTTTGTACGGTACATTGGTGTATGATTCGATGGTCATGCAACTATTCTCCATTTGCATGGGTGCCATGAAGTTAGCCACCTCTGCTTTTAGGAGCCCAAAGTTAGTTTTGGAGAAGTTTTTCATGGTGGTTTCCTTTGTGGGGGGTGGGATGGATGTGCATGTCCAAGGTGATTAGTTTGTGGTCAGATTTAACCAGGGAGGAGTTGACTATTTGTGTAGAACAGCGGTCGCCCATGTTGGTAATGACCAGCTCAAGGATATTGCTACCTCTAGTCGGGGTAAGAATGAGCTGGTTCAGGGCATTGGAATTCATGAATTCCAGGAAACGGGCAGGTGTATTGGTACATGAGTAGCTTTCCCAGTTAATGGAGGAGTAGTTGAAGTCGCCCAGTATGAGGGTGTTAGGTTGGACCCTAATATTTCCAGGGTGCTTAGGAACATGGAGTGTGAGTCTTGGGACATGGTTGGGGACCTATAGCAGGCTACAACCTGAGCTGCTGTCTTTTGCACTGTTAGCTGGACCTGAAGTATCTCAGATGCATTATGTTGAGCTACCAGTTTGGAGGTGTATGCATCCTTTATAAATATGGAAACACCACCACCTTTGAAGCTTCGGTCCAAGTTCTGGGGCTGAAAGGTTTGGAATGAGTTATAGCCTGGTAGTACAGGGGTGCTTTCTGCTGCCTTGAACCAGGTCTCTGTTACAGCACAAATGTTGATGTTCTCCATTTTAAGGAGTGCTTTGAGTGAGTGCATTTTGAGATTTATACTTCTTGCATTGAGCAGCATGACCCTAAGATTGCATTTGTTTGTAGCTGTTATGGTGGGAATTTGGTCTTTGGAACACTGCCTAAGAAAGGCACTGTAGGGGTGGCAAGAGCCTTGGCCAGTGTCTGGAAGCCCAGGGCTGACAGATGCAGACCATCTCTGGCAAAGCATCAAGGTCTGTCAGTCATGTCATACCAGGCAGACAGATAATGGATCCCCTTAGAATGACACCAGAAACGTAGCCAATTATTGAAATCAGTCATTTTCTGCTTGTATTTTGGGGTATCATTCTGGGTGATGGTAGGATGCTGCTCAGAGCTAGGATCATACCCGCCTGGGACACATAATCCAAGAGCTCCTCCATGTCTCTCTTCATGTAAACCAAGGAGGTACATCTCAGGTCATTCATGCCCACATGTACAATGACGGTGTCATATTTGTACTTGGTGAGTGACCTGAGTGCATGCAGCTGACTGTTACTTTCTCCTTATTCAACCTAGTGAGTGGGACATCAGTGTGCCTCACTATCAAGTCACCTATGATTAGTGTGTTGGGCATGCTGTTTTGCCTTAGGGGCTTTGGTTGAGTGGCACACTGATTAGGAGAATTGTGTCTTGTGATTAGTGTTGTGTTGTGGTGGTGAAGTGCATTTCTGCCTTGGAGGTCTTTGCTGTTTGGGTAGGTTTTTATTGAGAACCTCCACAAAGGTGGGTGTTTGGTTTGTGTTTTTATGTGAAGGTAGTGCTGGTGTGTGTTCTGGAGGGTTATGTGGTCCATGTGGTGTGGTGCAAGTGTTGACATTCTCCTCTTGACCAGCTATTCTGGTCTTGGCTGGAGAGTGCGTGGCTTCCAATTTGGATATATAAGTGCATCGCTCACAGGCCTGAGTGTTGTGAGGTAAGAGGAGAGGGTTGTCAGTGTACATGAGGCAGTTGCTACATTGCCTCAGGATACCCAAGTTCATCAGGTTGATAGGAGAAAGCAGAGGGAACTGACCTTTAGACATGCCTGGAGGGGTGGGCATTAATAAGTATGGGAGCTGCTTTCTTGTAGAACGTTTAGTGCTGGTAGCACTTTTGTGTGCTACAATAACTGCTACAAGAAATCTGGTAAAGTGCTAGACTAATAAGCTAGTAAAAGTGCAGGAGAGGAGAGAACTAGAAGATTGAAGGGAAAAATTGAACAGCAGACTTTGGCACTGCTCAGAAGCTTACAAGCAGTCCTAGATGCAGCAAATCTGTATCAGGACTAGACTAGTTACAGGAAAGGCAGGAAATAAGCACAAACATAGCTTTTAAACCAAAAAGTTTGAAAGATATGGAACAAAACTGCTGAAACGGCCAATAAACTAAAATCTCTGGGCCAGAAACCACTCCTCTTGTGGTAGAGAAGCTACCTGGTGCTTACCAGTCCCACTGATAAGCTAGAAGGCTTCCCTCAACACAGAAAGGCTTGGAAGCTTACAAATAGTTCTGGATACGGTGAATCTGTATCGGGACTAGACTAGTTACAGGAAAGATGGGAAACAAGCTTAGATTTTTTTTTATTCAGAAAAGCAGCTAAAACAGCACTAAAAACAATTCAAGTGCAGTGCAAGCTAGCACACTATCAGCTGAGAAGCACAGTCAGTCAGAACACAAGGAGATTTTAGCCAAATTTTTTTAAAGTGAAGTGGAAAGGGAGAAAGGAGGAGCAGAAGATGTTCTCTCTGTATTAGGTGGAATGACCTAATGACACTAGACTGGGAGGAGTGTCCGAGATCAAATTTACAGTAGGGATGAGCAACTGCAAAGCCACTGAGTGTAAAAACAAGACACCAATAAAGAGGGAGGGTGGGAAACACTGATAGACCAGTATTTAATGCAGCAGGAATAAGGGTGGGAGAAAACAAGTAATTTGAGCACAGATCAGAAGCCAGAAAATATACATCTAAATCAATCAAACAAAAATTAGGACATTGCAGAACTTTGATAAGTTAAAAGTGCCACAAAATATACTTATCAGTTTCTTCAGATTGTTTGAGAAGCACTCTCATTCAGAACACAAGGAGATTCCATCAAAGAATGCAGTAGTTTACAAACAGGGAATATTATTTATACCAGCAAGCCTTGAAGCAATCAGATAAAACACAAAAGCTGTTAGACCAGTATTTAACACAGCAGGAATAAGGGTGGGAGTAAAACAGCAATTTCAGCACAGATCTGAAGCCAGCAAATATATATCTAAATCAGTCAATCAAAAATTAGGGCAGTGCAGAACTTTGAACAGTTGATAGTGCCAAAAATATACTTATCAGCTTTATATTTCAGAATGTTTGAGAAGCATTATCAGTCAGAACACAAAGGGAGTACTGCAATGAATGCATACATTTACAAACCGGGAATATTTATACCAGCAAGCCTTGAAACAACCAGATAAAACACAAAAGCTGTTAGACCAGCATTTAACACAGGAGGAATAAGAGTGGGAAAAAACTGCAATTTCAGCACAGATCAGACGCCAGCAAATATAAATCTAAATCAATCAAGAAAAATTTGTACAGTGCAGAACTTTGAACAGTTAAAAGTGCCAAAAAATGTACTTATCAGCTTTATATTTCAGATTGATTGAAAAGCACCCTCAGTAAGAACACAAGGAAATTCTGGCAATGAATGCAGACATTTACAAACAGGGGATTTTATTTATATCGGCAAGCCTTGAAGCAATCAGATAAAACACAAAAGCTGTTAGGCCAGTATTTAACACAGGAGGAATAAGGTTGAGGAAAAAACAGCAATTTCAGCACAGATCAGAAGCCAGCAAATATATCTCTAAATCAATCAAGAAAAAATAGGATAATGCCGAACTTTGAACAGTTAAAAGTACCAAAAAAATTATTTAGCTTTATATTTCAGATGGATTGAGAAGCACTCTCAGTCAGAACACAAGGAGATTCCAGCAATGAATGTAAAGATTTACAAACAGGGAATATTATTTATGCCACCAAGCCTTGAAGCAATCAGATGAAACACAAAAGCTGTTAGACTAGGATTTAACACAGCAGGAATAATGGTGGGAGAAAAACAGCAATTTCAGCACAGATCAGAAGCCAGCAAATATATATCTAAATCAATCAAGAAAAAATTAGGTCAGTGCAGAACTCTGAATAGTTGAAATTTCCAAAAAATATACTTATCAGCTTTATATTTCAGATTGTTTGAGAAGCATTCTCAGTTAGAAAACAAGGAGAATCTAGCAATGAATGCAGATATTTACAAACAAATAACATGACTTATACCAGTAAGCCTTGAAGCAATCAGATAAAACACAAAAGCTGTTAGACCATTATTTAACACAGCAGGAATAAGGGTGGGAAAAACAACAGCAATTTCAGCACAGATCAGAAGCTAGCAAATATGTATCTAAATCAGTCAAGCAAATATTAGGGCCGAGCATAACTTTTAACAGTTAAAGGCCAAACAATATACTTATCAGCTTTATCTTTCAGATTGTTTCAGACACACTCTCAGTCAGAACACAAGGAGATTCCAGCAATGAATGCAGAAATTTACAAACTGGGAATATTATTTATACCAGCAAGCCTGAAGCAATCAAATGAAACATAAAAGCTGTTAGACCAGTATTTAACACAGCAGGAATACAGGTGGGAGAAAAACAGCAATTTCAGCACAGATCAGAAGCCAGCAAATATATATCTAAATCAATCAAGACAAAATTAGGACAGTACTTTGAATAGTTAAAAGTGCCAAAAAATGTACTTATCAGCTTTATATTTTAGATTGTTTGATAAGCATTCTCAGTCAGAACACAAGGATATTCCAGCAATGAATGCAGAGATTTACAAACAGGGAATATTATTTATACCAGCAATCCTTGAAGCAATCAGATAAAACACGAAGGCTGTTAGACCAGTATTTAACAGAGCAGGAATAAGGGTGGAAAAAAATCTGCAATTTTAGCATAGATCAAAAGCCAGCAAATATATATCTAAATCAATTAAGAAAAAAAATAGGAAATTGCAGAACTTTGAATAGTTAAAAGTGCCAAAAAATATACTTATCAGCTTTATATTTGATATTGTTTGAGAAGCACTTTCGATCAGAACACAAGGAGATTCCTGCAATGAATGCAGATATTTACAAACAGGAAATATTAACCATACCAGCATGCCTTGAAACAATCAGATAAAACACAAAAGCTGTTAGACCAGAATTTAACACAGCAGGAATACGGGTGGGAGAAAAACAGCAGTTTCAGCACAGATCAGAATCCAGCAAATATATATATAAATCAATCAAGAAAAAACTAGGATAGAGAAGAACTTTGAACAGTTAAAAGTGCCAAAAATATACTTATCAGCTTTGTATTTCAGATTGTTTGAGAAGCACTTTCCGTCAGAAGACAAGGAGATTCCAGCAATGAATGCAGAAATTTAGAAACAGAGAATATTATTTATACCAGCAAGCCTTGAAGCAATCAGATAAAACACAAAAGCTTTTAGACCATTATTTAACACAGCAGGAATAAAGGTGGGTAAAAAACAGCAATTTCAGCAAAGATCAGAAGCCAGCAAATATATATATAAATCAATCAAGCAAAAATTAGGACAGTGCATAAGTTTGAACAGTTAAAAGTGCCAAAAAATATACTTATCAGCTTTATCTTTCAGATTGTTTGAGAAGCACTCTCAGTCAGAACACAAGGAGATTCCAGCAATGAATGTAGACAGTTACAAACAGGGAATATTATTTATACCAGCAAGCCTTGAAGCAGTCAGATAAAACTTAAAAGCTTTTAGGCCAGTATTTAAAACAGCAGGAATAAAGGTGGGAGAAAAACAGCAAGTTCAGCACAATCAAAAGCCAGCAAATATATATCTAAATCAGTCAAGAAAAAAGTAGGACAATACAGAACTTTGAACAGTTAAAACTACCAAAAAAATGTACTTGTCAGCTTTATATTAAACATTGTTTGAGAAACATTCTCAGTCAGAACACAGAGAGATTTCAGCAATGAATGCAGAGTTTTACAAACAGGGGATATTAACCATACCAGCAAGCCATGAAGCAATCAGATAAAACACAAAAGCTGATAGACCAGTATTTAACACAGCAGGAAAAAGGGTGGAACTCCAGTCATGTGTGGTCAGCAGTCTGACTTGGAGTCCGCTACTTTCACACTGTGGGTTCTATGTGTGAGCCAGTTTGCAACCCACCTAGTGATATAGGGATTGATCCCTAGCTTGGTGAGTTTTTCTATGATTCCTGAGTGGGGAATGGTATCAAAGGCCTTGGCCAGATAAAGGTAGGCTGTATGAACCACCTTGCCTTCATCCACAGCTCTGGTGACTGACTCAAAGAAGTAGACCAAGTTCAGCAGGCATAATCTACCCTTCACAAAATCAAACTGTGTGGGATCCACAGTTTGGAGATTCCCCATATCCTTGTTTATTAGGTCCATGATGATGTGTTCCATAACTTTGCATATCAGACTCATCAGGCTAATGGGGTGATTGTGCCCAGGGTCTGTAGTCGTTCCTCCTTTGTGGAGAGGGATGACTGTAGCAGTGTGCCATTCGGTAAGGGCAAAGCCTGAGGTGAGGTTGTGATTAAACAAGACACACAGGTGAGGTTCCAGTTCACTCTGTAGTTCATGTAGAGCACAGCCAGGGATATTGTCAGGTCCCATAGAAGCTGTTTTCTTGGTCTTGGACAGTGTTTTAACCTGTGCAGCAGTAATACTGGGTGCCTGGCAATCTACTGGTATTGTGATTGGTCCTCTGTGGGGAGAGGTAGGGGTAAAGTTGGCACTGAATCTGTCGGCCAGTATATTGGCAATATCTGTTGGCTCGGTATAGGAGGTACCATTGTGCAGTAGCTCAGAGCAAATCTGGGTATTGCCCATGGAGATTCCTAACATAACTATAGAAGGCCTTGTGATTGTCTTTACTATCTGCTGCAATTCTGTTTTCATAGCTAGCTTTGGAGGATTTTATGAGAGATCTCAAATTTTTGTTGAGGCTGATAAGGGAGTTTTTCCAGTCTTGGGACTTCACCTTATTCTGCATCAGTTTCTTCCTTCTGTTGTCGAGCTTGTTTATGGCAGGGAACCACCAGATTGACTTCCTTTTTTTGGAGGAGAGCGTCTTGGTTCTTTTGGGTAAGGCGAGATCCATGCATTTTTATATGTGTTTGTACGGTACATTGGTGTATGATTCGATGGTCATGCAACTATTCTCCATTTGTATGGGTGCCATGAAGTTAGCCACCTCTGCTTTTAGGAGCCCAAAGTTAGTTTTGGAGAAGTTTTTCATGGTGGTTTCCTTTGTGGGGGGTGGGATGGATGTGCATATCCAAGGTGATTAGTTTGTGGTCAGATTTAACCAGGGAGGAGTTGACTATTGGTGTAGAACAGTGGTCGCCCATGTTGGTAATGACCAGCTCAAGGATATTGCTACCTCTAGTCGGGGTAAGAATGAGCTGGTTCAGGGCATTGGAATTCATGAATTCCAGGAAATGGGCAAGTGTATTGGTACATGAGTAGCTTTCCCAGTTAATGGAGGAGTAGTTGAAGTCGCCCAGTATGAGGGTGTTAGGTTGGACCCTAATATTCTCCAGGGTGCTTACGAACATGGAGTGTGAGTCTTGGGACATAATTGGGGACCTATAGCAGGCTACAACCTGAGCCGCTGTCTTTTGCACTGTTAGCTGGACCTGAAGTATCTCAGATGCATTATGTTGAGCTACCAGTCTGGAGGTGTATGCATCCTTTATGAATATAGAAACACCACCACCTTTGAAGCTTCGGTCCAAGTTCTGGGGCTGAAAGGTTTGGAATGAGTTATAGCCTGGTAGTGCAGGGGTGCTTTCTGCTGCCTTGAACCAGGTCTCTGTTACAGCACAAATGTTGATGTTCTCCATTTTAAGGAGTGCTTTGAGTGAGTGCATTTTGAGATTTATACTTCTAGCATTGAGCAGCATGACCCTAAGATTGCATTTGTTTGTAGCTGTTATGGTGGGAATTTGGTCTTTGGAACACTGCCTAAGAAAGGCACTGTAGGGGTGGCAAGAGCCTTGGCCAGTGTCTGGAAGACCAGGGCTGACAGAGATGCAGACCATGTCTGGCAAAGCATCAAGGTCTGTCAGTCATGTCATCCCAGGCAGACAGATAATGGATCCCCTTAGAATGACACCAGAAACGTAGCCAATTATTGAAATCAGTCATTTTCTGCTTGTATTTTGGGGTATCATTCTGGGTGATGGTAGGATGCTGCTCAGGGCTAGGATCATACCCGCCTGGGGCACATAATCCGAGAGCTCCTCCGTGTCTCTCTTCATGTAAACCAAGGAGGTACATCTCAGGTCATTCACACCCACATGTACAATGACGGTGTCATATTTGTACTTGGTTAGTGACCTGAGTGCGTGCATTATGCGGTGGATCTTGGCACCTGACAGGCAGCTGACTGTTACTTTCTCCTTATTTAACCTAGTGAGTGGGACATCAGTGTGCCTCACTATCAAGTCACCTATGATTAGTGTGTTCGGCATGCTGTTTTGCCTTAGGGGCTTTGGTTGAGTGGCACACTGTTTAGTAGAATTGTGTCTTGTGATTAGTGTTGTGTTGTGGTGGTGAAGTGCATTTCTGCCTTGGAGGTCTCTGCTGTTTGGGTAGGTTTTTATTAAGAACCTCCACAAAGGTGGGTGTTTGGTTTGTGTTTTTATGTGAAGGTAGTGCTGGTGTGTGTTCTGGAGGGTTATGTGGTCCATGTGGTGTGGTGCAAGTGTTGACATTCTCCTCTTGACCAGCTATTCTGGTCTTGGCTGGAGAGTGCGTGGCTTCCAATTTGGATATATAAGTGCATCTCTCACAGGTCTGAGTGTTGTGAGGTAAGAGGAGAGGGTTGTCAGTGTACATGAGGCAGTTGCTACATTGCCTCAGGATACCCAAGTTCATCAGGTTGATAGGAGAAAGCAGAGGGAACTGACCTTTAGACATGCCTGGAGGGGTGGGCATTAATAAGTATGGGAGCTGTTTTCTTGTAGAACGTTTAGTGCTGGTAGCACTTTTGTGTGCTACAATAACTGCTACAAGAAATCTGGTAAAGTGCTAGACTAATAAGCTAGTAAAAGTGCAGGAGAGGAGAGAACTAGAAGATTGAAGGGAAAAATTGAACAGCAGACTTTGGCACCGCTCAGAAGCTTACAAGCAGTCCTAGATAAAGCAGATTTTTTGTAATGTACTTAGTATTTAGTGGAGCTTTTGTACTGCTTTGATTTTCTAATTTGTTACTTATAAACAATTGTGATTTTTTGTAATGTACTTAGTATTTAGTGGAGCTTTTCTCCTCGGGCCTCTGCTGAAAATGGACATGTATCCAGCCAGACTAGCCCGGTCAACAAATGTAAAATAAATAAATAATATAAAAATCTGTATCAGGACTAGACTAGTTACAGGAAAGGCAGGAAATAAGCGCAAACATAGCTTTTAAACCAAAAAGTTTGAAAGATATGGAACAAAACTGCTGAGACTGCCAATAAACTAAAATCTCTGGGCCAGAAACCACTCCTCTTGTGGTAGAGAAGCTACCTGGTACTTAGATAAGCTAGAAGGCTTCCCTCAACACAGAAAGGCTTGGAAGCTTACAAATAGTTCTGGATACGGTGAATCTGTATCGGGACTAGACTACTTACAGGAAAGATGGGAAACAAGCTTAGATTTTTTTTTTATTCAGAAAAGCAGCTAAAACAGCACTAAAAACAATTCAAGTGCAGTGCAAGCTAGGACACTATCAGCTGAGAAGCACAGTCAGTCAGAACACAAGGAGATTTTAGCCAAATTTTTTAAAGTAAAGTGGAAAGGGAGAAAGGAGGAGCAGAAGATGTTCTCTCTGTATTAGGTGGAATGACCTAATGACACTAGACTGGGAGGAGTGTCCGAGATCAAATTTACAGTAGGGATGAGCAACTGCAAAGCCACTGAGTGTAAAAACAAGACACCAATAAAGAGGGAGGGTGGGAAACACTGATAGACCAGTATTTAATGCAGCAGGAATAAGGGTGGGAGAAAACAAGTAATGTGAGCACAGATCAGAAGCCAGAAAATATACATCTAAATCAATCAAGCAACAATTAGGACATTGCAGAACTTTGACAAGTTAAAAGTGCCACAAAATATACTTATCAGTTTCTTCAGATTGTTTGAGAAGCACTCTCATTCAGAACACAAGGAGATTCCATCAAAGAATGCAGTGGTTTACAAACAGGGAATATTATTTATACCAGCAAGCCTTGAAGCAATCAGATAAAACACAAAAGCTGTTAGACCAGTATTTAACACAGCAGGAATAAGGGTGGGAGTAAAACAGCAATTTCAGCACAGATCTGAAGCCAGCAAATATATATCTAAATCAGTCAATCAAAAATTAGGGCAGTGCAGAACTTTGAACAGTTGATAGTGCCAAAAATATACTTATCAGCTTTATATTTCAGAATGTTTGAGAAGCATTATCAGTCAGAACACAAGGGGAGTTCTGCAATGAATGCATACATATACAAACCGGGAATATTTATACCAGCAAGCCTTGAAACAACCAGATAAAACACAAAAGCTGTTAGACCAGCATTTAACACAGGAGGAATAAGAGTGGGAAAAAACTGCAATTTCAGCACAGATCAGACGCCAGCAAACATAAATCTAAATCAATCAAGAAAAATGTGTACAGTGCAGAACTTTGAACAGTTAAAAGTGCCAAAAAATGTACTTATCAGCTTTATATTTCAGATTGATTGAAAAGCACCCTCAGTAAGAACACAAGGAAATTCCGGCAATGAATGCAGACATTTACAAACAGGGGATTTTATTTATATCGGCAAGCCTTGAAGCAATCAGATAAAACACAAAAGCTGTTAGGCCAGTATTTAACACAGGAGGAATAAGGGTGAGGAAAAAACAGCAATTTCAGCACAGATCAGAAGCCAGCAAATATATCTCTAAATCAATCAAGAAAAAATAGGATAATGCCGAACTTTGAACAGTTAAAAGTACCAAAAAAATTATTTAGCTTTATATTTCAGATGGATTGAGAAGCACTCTCAGTCAGAACACAAGGAGATTCCAGCAATGAATGTAGAGATTTACAAACAGGGAATATTATTTATGCCACCAAGCCTTGAAGCAATCAGATGAAACACAAAAGCTGTTAGACTAGGATTTAACACAGCAGGAATAATGGTGGGAGAAAAACAGCAATTTCAGCACAGATCAGAAGCCAGCAAATATATATCTAAATCAATCAAGAAAAAAATAGGTCAGTGCAGAACTCTGAATAGTTGAAATTTCCAAAAAATATACTTATCAGCTTTATATTTCTGATTGTTTGAGAAGCATTCTCAGTTAGAAAACAAGGAGAATCTAGCAATGAATGCAGATATTTACAAACAAATAATATGACTTATACCAGTAAGCCTTGAAGCAATCAGATAAAACACAAAAGCTGTTAGACCATTATTTAACACAACAGGAATAAGGGTGGGAAAAACAACAGCAATTTCAGCACAGATCAGAAGCCAGCAAATATGTATCTAAATCAGTCAAGCAAAAATTAGGGCCGAGCATAACTTTTAACAGTTAAAAGGCCAAACAATATACTTATCAGCTTTATCTTTCAGATTGTTTCAGACACACTCTCAGTCAGAACACAAGGAGATTCCAGCAATGAATGCAGAAATTTACAAACTGGGAATATTATTTATACCAGCAAGCCTGAAGCAATCAAATGAAACATAAAAGCTGTTAGACCAGTATTTAACACAGCAGGAATACAGGTGGGAGAAAGACAGCAATTTCAGCACAGATCAGAAGCCAGCAAATATATATCTAAATCAATCAAGACAAAATTAGGACAATACTCTAAATAGTTAAAAGTGCCAAAAAATGTACTTATCAGCTTTATATTTTAGATTGTTTGATAAGCATTCTCAGTCAGAACACAAGGATATTCCAGCAATTAATGCAGAGATTTACAAACAGGGAATATTATTTATACCAGCAATCCTTGAAGCAGTCAGATAAAACACGAAGGCCGTTAGACCAGTATTTAACACAGCAGGAATAAGGGTGGAAAAAAAACTGCAATTTTAGCATAGATCAGAAGCCAGCAAATATATATCTAAATCAATTAAGAAAAAAAATAGGAAATTGCAGAACTTTGAATAGTTAAAAGTGCCAAAAAATATACTTATCAGCTATTTATTTGATATTGTTTGAGAAGCACTTTCGATCAGAACACAAGGAGATTCCTGCAATGAATGCAGATATTTACAAACAGGAAATATTAACCATACCAACACGCCTTGAAACAATCAGATAAAACACAAAAGCTGTTAGACCAGAATTTAACACAGCAGGAATACGGGTGGGAGAAAAACAGCAGTTTCAGCACAGATCAGAATCCAGCAAATATATATATAAATCAATCAAGAAAAAACTAGGATAGTGAAGAAGTTTGAACAGTTAAAAGTGCCAAAAATATATTTATCAGCTTTGTATTTCAGATTGTTTGAGAAGCACTTTCTGTCAGAAGACAAGGAGATTCCAGCAATGAATGCAGAAATTTACAAACAGAGAATATTATTTATACTAGCAAGCCTTGAAGCAATCAGATAAAACACAAAAGCTTTTAGACCATTATTTAACACAGCAGGAATAAGGGTGGGTAAAAAACAGCAATTTCAGCACAGATCAGAAGCCAGCAAATATATATATATAAATCAATCAAGCAAAAATTAGGACAGTGCATAAGTTTGAACAGTTAAAAGTGCCAAAAAATATACTTATCAGCTTTATCTTTCAGATTGTTTGAGAAGCACTCTCAGTCAGAACACAAGGAGATTCCAGCAATGAATGTAGACAGTTACAAACAGGGAATATTATTTATACCAGCAAGCCTTGAAGCAGTCAGATAAAACGTGAAAGCTTTTAGGCCAGTATTTAAAACAGCAGGAATAAGGGTGGGAGAAAAACAGCAAGTTCAGCACAATCAAAAGCCAGCAAATATATATCTAAATCAGTCAAGAAAAAAGTAGGACAATACAGAACTTTGAACAGTTAAAACTACCAAAAAAATGTCCTTGTCAGCTTTATATTAAACATTGTTTGAGAAACATTCTCAGTCAAAACACAGAGAGATTTCAGCAATGAATGCAGAGATTTACAAACAGGGGATATTAACCATACCAACAAGCCATGAAGCAATCGGATAAAATACAAAAGCTGATAGACCAGTATTTAACACAGCAGGAAAAAGGGTGGAACTCCAGTCATGTCTGGTCAGCAGTCTGACTTGGAGTCCGCTACTTTCACACTGTGGGTTCTATCTGTGAGCCAGTTTGCAACCCACCTAGTGATATAGGGGTTGATCCCTAGCTTGGTGAGTTTTTCTGTGATTCCTGAGTGGGGAATGGTATCAAAGGCCTTGGCCAGATAAAGGTAGGCTGTATGAACCACCTTGCCTTCATCCACAGCTCTGGTGACTGACTCAAAGAAGTAGACCAAGTTCAGCAGGCATAATCTACCCTTCACAAAATCAAACTGTGTGGGATCCACAGTTTGGAGATTCCATATCCTTGTTTATTAGGTCCATGATGATGTGTTCCATAACTTTGCATATCAGACTCATCAGGCTAATGGGGTGATTGTGCCCAGGGTCTGTAGTCGGTCCTCCTTTGTGGAGAGGGATGACTGTAGCAGTGCGCCATTCGGTAAGGACAAAGCCTGAGGTGAGGTTGTGATTAAACAAGGCACACAGGTGAGGTTCCAGTTCACTCTGTAGTTCATGTAGAGCACAGCCAGGGATATTGTCAGGTCCCATAGAAGCTGTTTTCTTGGCCTTGGAAAGTGTTGTTTTAACCTGTGCAGCAGTAATACTGGGTGCCTGGCAATCTACTGGTATTGTGATTGGTCCTCTGTGGGGGGAGGTAGGGGTAAAGTTGGCACTGAATCTGTCGGCCAGTATATTAGCAATATCTGTTGGCTCGGTATAGGAGGTACCATTGTGCAGTAGCTCAGAGCAAATCTGGGTATTGCCCATGGAGATTCCTAACATAACTGTAGAAGGCCTTGTGGTTGTCTTTACTATCTGCTGCAATTCTGTTTTCATAGCTAGCTTTGGAGGATTTTATGAGAGATCTCAAATTTTTGTTGAGGCTGATAAGGGTGTTTTTCCAGTCTTGGGACTTCACCTTATTCTGCATCAGTTTCTTCCTTCTGTTGTCGAGCTTGTTTATGGCAGGGAACCACCAGATTGACTTCCTTTTTTGGAGGAGAGCGTCTTGGTTCTTTTGGGTAAGGCGAGATCCATGCATTTTTATATGTGTTTGTATGGTACATTGGTGTATGATTCGATGGTCATGCAACTATTCTCCATTTGCATGGGTGCCATGAAGTTAGCCACCTCTGCTTTTAGGAGCCCAAAGTTAGTTTTGGAGAAGTTTTTCATGGTGGTTTCCTTTGTGGGGGGTGGGATGGATGTGCATATCCAAGGTGATTAGTTTGTGGTCAGATTTAACCAGGGAGGAGTTGACTATTGGTGTAGAACAGCGATCGCCCATGTTGGTAATGACCAGCTCAAGGATATTGCTACCTCTAGTCGGGGTAAGAATGAGCTGGTTCAGGGCATTGGAGTTCATGAATTCCAGGAAACGGGCAAGTGTATTGGTACATGAGTAGCTTTCCCAGTTAATGGAGGAGTAGTTGAAGTCGCCCAGTATGAGGGTGTTAGGTTGGACCCTAATATTCTCCAGGGTGCTTACGAACATGGAGTGTGAGTCTTGGGACATGGCTGGGGACCTATAGCAGGCTACAACCTGAGCCGCTGTCTTTTGCACTGTTAGCTGGACCTGAAGTATCTCAGATGCATTATGTTGAGCTACCAGTCTGGAGGCGTATGCATCCTTTATGAATATGGAAACACCACCACCTTTGAAGCTTCGGTCCAAGTTCTGGGGCTGAAAGGTTTGGAATGAGTTATAGCCTGGTAGTGCAGGGGTACTTTCTGCTGCCTTGAACCAGGTCTCTGTTACAGCACAAATGTTGATGTTCTCCATTTTAAGGAGTGCTTTGAGTGAGTGCATTTTGAGATTTATACTTCTAGCATTGAGCAGCATGACCCTAAGATTGCATTTGTTTGTAGCTGCTATGGTGGGAATTTGGTCTTTGGAACACTGCCTAAGAAAGGCACTGTAGGGGTGGCAAGAGCCTTGGCCAGTGTCTGGAAGACCAGGGCTGACAGATGCAGACCATGTCTGGCAAAGCATCAAGGTCTGTCAGTCATGTCATCCCAGGCAGACAGATAATGGATCCCCTTAGAATGACACCAGAAACGTAGCCAATTATTGAAATCAGTCATTTTCTGCTTGTATTTTGGGGTATCATTCTGGGTGATGGTAGGATGCTGCTCAGGGCTAGGATCATACCCGCCTGGGACACATAATCCGAGAGCTCCTCCATGTCTCTCTTCATATAAACCAAGGAGGTACATCTCAGGTCATTCACGCCCACATGTACAATGACGGTGTCATATTTGTACTTGGTGAGTGACCTGAGTGCGTGCATTATGCGGTGGATCTTGGCACCTGACAGGCAGCTGACTGTTACTTTCTCCTTATTTAACCTAGTGAGTGGGACATCAGTGTGCCTCACTATCAAGTCACCTATGATTAGTGTGTTGGGCATGCTGTTTTGCCTTAGGGGCTTTGGTTGAGTGGCACACTGTTTAGGAGAATTATGTCTTGTGATTAGTGTTGTGTTGTGGTGGTGAAGTGCATTTCTGCCTTGGAGGTCTCTGCTGTTTGGGTAGGTTTTTATTGAGAACCTCCACAAAGGTGGGTGTTTGGTTTGTGTTTTTATGTGAAAGTAGTGCTGGTGTGTGTTCTGGAGGGTTATGTTGTCCATGTGGTGTGGTGCAAGTGTTGACATTCTCCTCTTGACCAGCTATTCTGGTCTTGGCTGGGGAGTGCGTGGCTTCCAATTTGGATATATAAGTGCATCTCTCACAGGTCTGAGTGTTGTGAGGTAAGAGGAGAGGGTTGTCAGTGTACATGAGGCAGTTGCTACATTGCCTCAGGATACCCAAGTTCATCAGGTTGATAGGAGAAAGCAGAGGGAACTGACCTTTAGACATGCCTGGAGGGGTGGGCATTAGTAAGTATGGGAGCTGTTTTCTTGTAGAACATTTAGTGCTGGTAGCACTTTTGTGTGCTACAATAACTGCTACAAGAAATCTGGTAAAGTGCTAGACTAATAAGCTAGTAAAAGTGCAGGAGAGGAGAGAACTAGAAGATTGAAGGGAAAAATTGAACAGCAGACTTTGGCACCACTCAGAAGCTTACAAGCAGTCCTAGATACAGCAAATCTGTATCAGGACTAGACTAGTTACAGGAAAGGCAGGAAATAAGCACAAACATAGCTTTTAAACCAAAAAGTTTGAAAGATATGGAACAAAACTGCTGAAACGGCCAATAAACTAAAATCTCTGGGCCAGAAACCACTCCTCTTGTGGTAGAGAAGCTACCTGGTGCTTAGATAAGCTTGAAGGCTTCCCTCAACACAGAAAGGCTTGGAAGCTTACAAATAGTTCTGGATACGGTGAATCTGTATCGGGACTAGACTAGTTACAGGAAAGATGGGAAACAAGCTTAGATTTTTTTTTATTCAGAAAAGCAGCTAAAACAGCACTAAAAACAATTCAAGTGCAGTGCAAGCTAGGACACTATCAGCTGAGAAGCACAGTCAGTCAGAATACAAGGAGATTTTAGCCAAATTTTTTAAAGTAAAGTGGAAAGGGAGAAAGGAGGAGCAGAAGATGTTCTCTCTGTATTAGGTGGAATGACCTAATGACACTAGACTGGGAGGAGTGTCCGAGATCAAATTTACAGTAGGGATGAGCAACTGCAAAGCCACTGAGTGTAAAAACAAGACACCAATAAAGAGCGAGGGTGGGAAACACTGATAGACCAGTATTTAATGCAGCAGGAATAAGGGTGGGAGAAAACAAGTAATTTGTGCACAGATCAGAAGCCAGAAAATATACATCTAAATCAATCAAGCAAAAATTAGGACATTGCAGAATGAAAAGTTAAAAGTGCCACAAAATATACTTATCAGTTTCTTCAGATTGTTTGAGAAGCACTCTCATTCAGAACACAAGGAGATTCCATCAAAGAATGCAGTGGTTTACAAACAGGGGATATTATTTATACCAGCAAGCCTTGAAGCAATCAGATAAAACACAAAAGCTGTTAGACCAGTATTTAACACAGCAGGAATAAGGGTGGGAGAAAAACAGCAATTTCAGCACAGATTAGAAGCCAGCAGATATATATTTAAATCAATCAAGAAAAATTTAGGACAGTGCAGAACTTTGAACAGTTAAAAGTGCCAATAATAATACTTATCAGCTATAATTTAGATTGTTTGAGAAGCACGCTCAGAACACATGGCGATTCCAGCAATGAATGCAGAGATTTAGAAACAGGGAATATTATTTATGCTAGCATGCTTTGAAGCAGTCAGATAAAACTTAAAAGCTGTTAGACCAGTATTTAACAACAGGTATAAGGGTGGGAGTAAAACAGCAATTTCAGCAGACGAGTAGCCAGCAAATATATATATAAATCAATCAAGAAAAAATTAGGATATTGCAGAACCTTGAACAGTTAAAAGTGCCAAAAAATATACTTATGAGCTTTATATTTCAGATTGTTTGAGAAGCACTCTCGATCAGAACACAAGGAGATTCCAGAAAAGAATGCAGATGTTTACAAACAGGGAGTATTATTTATACCAGCAAGCCTTAAAGCAATCAGATAAAACTTAAAAGCTGTTTGACCAGTATTTAACACAGCAGGAAAAAGGGTGGAAGAAAAACATCAATTTCAGCACAGATTAGAAATCAGCAAATATACATCTAAATCAATCAAGAAAAAATTAGGACAGTACAGAATTTTGAAAAGTTAAAACTGCCAAAAAATATACTTATCAGCTTTATATTTCTGATTAAGAATCACTCTCAGTCAGAACACAAGGAGATTCCTGCAATGAATGCAGAAATTTACAAACAGGGAATAATAACCAGCAAGCTTTGAAGCAATTAGATAAAACACAAAAGCTGTTAGACCAGTATTTAACACAGCAGGAATAAGGGTGGGAGAACAACAGCAATTTCAGCACAGATCAGAAGCCAGCAAATATATATCTAAATCAGTCAATAAAAAATCAAGACGGTGCAGAACTTTGAACAGTTAAAAGTGCCAAAAATATACTTATCAGCTTTACATTTCAGATTGTTTGAGAAGCACTCTCAGTCAGAACACAAGGAGATTCCAGCAATTAATGCAGAGATTTACAAACAGGAGATATTATTTATACCAGCAAGCCTTGAAGCAATCCGATAAAACACAAAAGCTGTTAGCCCAGTATTTAACACAGCAGGAATAAGGGTGGGAGTAAAACAGCAATTTCAGCACAGATCTGAAGCCAGCAAATATATATCTAAATCAGTCAATCAAAAATTAGGGCAGTGCAGAACTTTGAACAGTTGATAGTGCCAAAAATATACTTATCAGCTTTATATTTCAGAATGTTTGAGAAGCATTATCAGTCAGAACACAAGGAGAGTCCTGCAATGAATGCATACATTTACAAACCGGGAATATTTATACCAGCAAGCCTTGAAACAACCAGATAAAACACAAAAGCTGTTAGACCAGCATTTAACACAGGAGGAATAAGAGTGGGAAAAAACTGCAATTTCAGCACAGATCAGACACCATCAAATATAAATCTAAATCAATCAAGAAAAATTTGTACAGTGCAGAACTTTGAACAGTTAAAAGTGCCAAAAAATGTACTTATCAGCTTTATATTTCAGATTGATTAAAAAGCAACCTCAGTAAGAACACAAGGAAATTCCGGCCATGAATGCAGACATTTACAAACAGGGGATTTTATTTATATCGGCAAGCCTTGAAGCAATCAGATAAAACACAAAAGCTGTTAGGCCAGTATTTAACACAGGAGGAATAAGGGTGAGGAAAAAACAGCAATTTCAGCACAGATCAGAAGCCAGCAAATATATCTCTAAATCAATCAAGAAAAAATAGAATAATGCCGAACTTTGAACAGTTAAAAGTACCAAAAAAATTAGTTAGCTTTATATTTCAGATGGATTGAGAAGCACTCTCAGTCAGAACACAAGGAGATTCCAGGAATGAATGTAGAGATTTACAAACAGGGAATATTATTTATGCCACCAAGCCTTGAAGCAATCAGATGCAACACAAAAGCTGTTAGACTAGGATTTAACACAGCAGGAATAATTGTGGGAGAAAAACAGCAATTTCAGCACAGATCAGAAGCCAGCAAATATATATCTAAATCAATCAAGAAAAAATTAGGTCAGTGCAGAACTCTGAATAGTTGAAATTTCCAAAAAATATACTTATCAGCTTTATATTTCAGATTGTTTGAGAAGCATTCTCAGTTAGAAAACAAGGAGAATCTAGCAATGAATGCAGATATTTACAAACAAATAATGTGACTTATACCAGCAAGCCTTGAAGCAATCAGATAAAACACAAAAGCTGTTAGACCATTATTTAACACAGCAGGAATAAGGGTGGGAAAAATAACAGCAATTTCAGCACAGATCAGAAGCTAGCAAATATGTATCTAAATCAGTTAAGCAAAAATTAGGGCCAAGCATAACTTTTAACAGTTAAAAGGCCAAACAATATACTTATCAGCTTTATCTTTCAGATTGTTTCAGACACACTCTCAGTCAGAACACAAGGAGATTCCAGCAATGAATGCAGAAATTTACAAACTGGGAATATTATTTATACCAGCAAGCCTGAAGCAATCAAATGAAACATAAAAGCTGTTAGACCAGTATTTAACACAGCAGGAATACAGGTGGGAGAAAAACAGCAATTTCAGCACAGATCAGAAGCCAGCAAATATATATCTAAATCAATCAAGACAAAATTAGGACAGTACATTGAATAGTTAAAAGTGCCAAAAAATGTACTTATCAGCTTTATATTTTAGATTGTTTGATAAGCATTCTCAGTCAGAACACAAGGATATTCCAGCAATGAATGCAGAGATTTACAAACAGGAAATATTATTTATACCAGCAATTCTTGAAGCAATCAGATAAAACACGAAGGCTGTTAGACCAGTATTTAACACAGCAGGAATAAGGGTGGAAAAAAAACTGCAATTTAAGCATAGATCAGAAGCTAGCAAATATATATCTAAATCAATTAAGAAAAAAAAATAGGAAATTGCAGAACTTTGAATAGTTAAAAGTGTCAAAAAATATACTTATCAGCTTTATATTTGATATTGTTTGAGAAGCACTTTCGTTCAGAACACAAGGAGATTCCTGCAATGAATGCAGATATTTACAAACAGGAAATATTAACCATACCAGCACGCCTTGAAACAATCAGATAAAACACAAATGCTGTTAGATCATTTAACACTACAGGAATAAGGGTGGGAGAAAAACAGCAATTTCAGCACATATCAGAGGCCAGCAAATATATATCTAAATCAATCAAGCAAAAATTAGGACAGTGCATAACTTTGAACAGTTAAAAGTGCCAAAAAATATACTTATCAGCTTTATCTTTCAGGTTGTTTGCGAAGCATTCTCGGTCAGAACACAAGGAGATTTCAGCAATGAATGCAGAGATTTACAAACAGGGACTATTATTTATACCAGCAAGCGCTGAAGTGATCAAATAAAACACAAAAGCTGTTAGACCAGTATTTAACACAGCAGGAATAAGGATGGGAGAAAAAAAGCAATTTCAGCACAGACCATAAGCCAGCAAATATATATCTTAATTAACCAAAAAAATTAGGATAGTGAAGAACTTTGAACAGTTAAAAGTGCCAAAAAATATACTTAGCTTTATATTTCAGATTGTTTGAGAAACATTCTCAGTCAGAACACAAGGAGATCCAAGCAATGAATGCTTGGATTTACAAACAGGGGATATTATTCATACCAGCAAGCCTTGAAGCAATCAGATAAAACACATAAGCTGTTAGACCAGTATTTAACACTGCAGGAATAAGGGTGGGAGAAATCAGCAATTTCATCACAGATCAGAAGCCAACAAATATATATCTATATCAGTCAAGAAAAAATTAGGACAGTGCAGAACTTTGAACAGTTAAAATCCCAAATAATATACTTATCAGCTTTATATTTCAGATTTTTTGAGAAGCACTCTCAGCAAAACACAGGGAGATTCCAGCAATGAATGCAGAGATTTACAAACAAGGAATATTGTTTATACCACAAGTTTGAAGCAATCAGATAAAACACAAATCTGTTAGACCAGTATTTAACAGCAGGAATAAGGGAGGGAGAACAACAACAATTTCAGCACAGATCAGAAGCCAGCAAATATATATCTAAATCAAGAAAAATTAGGACAATGCAGGACTTTCAACAGTTAAAAGTGCAAAAAAAAATACTTATCAGCTTTATATTTTAGATTGTTTGAGAAGCACTCTCAGTCAGAACACAAGGAGATTCCGACAATGAATGTAGAGATTTACAAACAGAGAATATTATTTATACCAGCAAGCCTTGAAGCAATCACATAAAACTTAAAAGCTGTTAGACCAGTATTTAACACAGCAGGAATAAGGGTGGGAGAAAAACAGCAATTTCAGCATAGTCAGAAGCCAGCAAATATATATCTAAATCGTTCAAGAAAAAAGTAGGACAGTGAAGAACTTTGAACAGTTAAACATGCCAAAAAATATACTTATCAGCTTTATATTTCAGATTGTTTGAAAGGCACACTCAGAACACAAGGATATTCCAGCAATGAATGTAGAGATTTACAACCAGGGAATATTATTTATACCAGCAAGCCTTGAAGCAATCAGATAAAACACAAAAGCTGTTAGACCAGTATTTAATACAGGAGGAATTAGGGTGGGAGAAAACTGCAATTTCAGCAGAGATCAGAAGCCAGCAAATATATATCTAAGTCATTCAAGAAAAAGTTGGATAGTGCAGAACTTTGAACAGTTAAAAGTGCCCAAAAATGTACTTAACATCTTTATATTTTAGATTGTTTGAGAAGCACACTCAGTCAGAACACAAGGAGATTCCAGCAATAAATGCAGAGATTTACAAACAGGGAATATTATTTATACCAGCAAGCCTTGAAGGAATCAGATAAAACACAAAGGCTTTTAGACCATTATTTAACACAGCAGGAATAAGGGTGGGTGAAAAACAACAATTTCAGCACAGATCAGAAGCCAGCAAATATATATTTAAATCAATCAAGAAAAAATTAGGACAGTCCATACGTTTGAACAGTTAAAAGTGCCAAAAATATACTTATCAGCTTTATCTTTCAGATTGTTTGAGAGGCACTCTCAGTCAGGACTCAAGGAGATTCCAGCAATGAATGTAGACAGTTACAAACAGGGAATATTATTTATACCAGCAAGCCTTGAAGCAGTCAGATAAAACTTAAAAGCTGTTAGACCTGTATTTAAAACAGCAGGAATAAGGGTGGGAGAAAAAAAGCAAATTTCAGCACAGTCAGAAGCCAGCAAATATATATCTAAATCAATCAAGAAAAAAGTAGGACAGTGCAGAACTTTGAACAGTTAAAACTGCCAGAAATGTACTTATCAGCTTTATATTTCAGATTGTTTGAGAAGCACTCTGTCAGTACACAAGAATATTCCAGTAATGTATGTAGAGATTTGCAATCGGGATATTATTTATACCAGCAAGCCCTGAAGCAATGAAATAAAACACAAAAGCTGTTAGACCAGTATTTAACGTGGCAGGAATGAGGGTGGGAGAAAAAAAGCATTTTCAGCACAAATCAGAAGCCATCAAATATATATCTAAATCAGTCAAGAAAAAAGTAGGGCAGTGCAAAACTTTGAACAGTTAAAAGTGCCAAAAAATATACTTATCAGCTTATATTTCAGATTGTTTGAGAAGCATTCTCAGTCCGAACACAAGGAGATTCCAGCAATGAATGCAGAGATTTACAAACAGGGAATATTATTCAAACTAGCAATCCTTGAAATAATCAGATAAAACACAAATGCTGTTAGACCAGTAATTAACACAGCAGGTATAAGGGAGGAAAAAACTGCAATTTTAGCATAGATCAGAAGCCCTCAAATATGTATCTAAATCAATCGAGAAGAAAATAGGACATTGCACAACTTTTAACAGTTAAAAGTGCCAAAAATATATACTTATCAGCTTTATATTTCAGATTGTTTGAGAAGCACTCTCAGTCAGAACACAAGGAGATTCCTGCAATGAATGCAGAGATTTACAAACAGGGAATATTAACCATACCAGCAAGCCTTGAAGCAATCAGATAAAACACAAAAGCTGTTAGACCAGTACCAGAAATAAGGGTGGGAGAAAAACAGCAATTTCAGCACAGATCAAAAGCCAGCAAATATGTATCTAAATCAATCAAGAAAAAAATTAGCATAGTGCAGAACCTTGAACAGTTAAAAGTGCCAAAAGTATATTTATCAGCTATATATTTCAGATTGTTTGAGAAGCACTTTCCATCAGAAGACAAGGAGATTCCAGCACTAAATGCAGTAATTTACAAACAGGGAATATTATTTATACCAGCAAGCCTTGAAGCAATCAGATAAAACACAAAAGCTGTTAGACGATTATTTAACACAGTAGGAATAAGGGTGGGAGAAAAACAGCAATTTCAGCACAGATCAGAAGCCAGCAAATATATATCTAAATAAATCAAGCAAAAATTAGGACAGTGCATAACTTTGAACAGTTAAAAGTGCCAAAAAATATAATTATCAGCTTTATCTTTTAGATTGTTTGAAAAGCAATCTCAGTCAGAACACAAGGGGATTCCAGCAATGAATGCAGAAATTTACAAACTGGGAATATTATTTATACCAGCAAGCCTTGAAGCAATCAATTGAAACTTAAAACTGTTAGACCAGTATTTAACACAGCAGGAATACGGGTGGGAGAAAAACAGCAATTTCAGTATAGATCAGAAGCCAGCAAATATATATCTAATTCAATCAAGAAAAAAATTAGGAAATTGTAGAACTTTGAACAGCTAAAGGTGCCAAAAAATATACTTACTAACTTTATATTTGATATTGTTTGAGAAGCACTCTCGATCAGAACAATGAATGCAGAGATTTACAAACAGGGAATATTAACCATACCAGCAAACCTTGACACAATCAGATAAAACACAAAAGCTGTAGACCAGAATTTAACACAGCAGGAATAAGGGTGGGAGAAAAACAGCATTTTCAGAACAGATCAGAATCCAACAAATATATATCTAAATCAATCAAGAAAAAAACTAGGATAGTGCAGAACTTTGAACAGTAAAAGTGCCAAAAATATACTTATTAGCTTTATATTTCAGATTGTTTGAGAAGCACTCTCAGAATACAAGGAGATTCCAGCAATGAATGTAGACATTTACAAACAGGGAATATTATTTATACCAGCATGCCTTGAAGCAATCAGATAAAACTTAAAAGCTGCTAAACCAGTATTTAACACAGCAGGATTAAGGGTGGGAGAAAAACAGCAATTTCAGCACAGTCAGAAGCCAGCAAATATATATCTAAATCAATTAAGAACAAAGTAGGACAGTACAGAACTTTGAACAGTTAAAACTGACAAAAAATATACTTATCAGCTTTATATTTCTGATTGTTAGAGAAGCATTCTCAGTCAAACACAAGGAGATTCCAGCAATGAATGGCAAGATTTACAAACACAGGATATTATTTATACCAGCAAGCCTTGAAGCAATCAGATAAAACACAAAAGGTGTTAGACCAGTATTTAACACAGCAGGAATAAGGGTGGCAGAACAACAGCAATTTCAGCACAGATCAGAAGCCAGCAAATATATATCTAAATCAATCAAGCAAAAATTAGGACAGTGCAGAACTTTGAACAGTTAAAATCACCAAAAAATATACTTATCAGCTTTATATTTCAGATTGTTTGAGAAGCACTCTCAGTCAGAACACAAGGAGATTCCAGCAATGAATGTAGAGATTTACAAACAGGGAATATTATTTATACCAGCAAGCCTTGAAGCAATCATATAAAACTTAAAAGCTGTTAGACCAGTATTTAACACAGCAGGAATAAGGGTGAGAGAAAAACAGCAATTTCAGCATAGTCAGAAGCCAGCAAATATATATCTAAATAAATCAAGAAAAAGTAGGACAGTGCAGAACTTTGAACAGTTAAGCGTGCCAAAAATATACTTATCAGTTTAATATTTCAGATTGTTTGAGAAGCACACTCAGTCAGAACACAAGGTGATTCCAGCAATGAATGTAGAGATTTACAAACAGGGAATATTATTTATACCAGCAAGCCTTGAAGCAATCAAATAAAACTTAAAAGCTGTTAGACCAGTATTTAACACAGCAGGAATAAGGGTGGGAGAAAAACAACAATTTCAGCACAGTCAGAAGCCAGCAAATATATATTTAAATCAATCAAGAAAAAATTAGGACAGTGCAGAACTTTGAACAGTTAAAAGTGCCAAAAAATATACTTAGCTTTATATTTCAGATTGTTTGAGAAGCATTAGCAGTCAGAACACAAGGAGATTCTAGCAATGAATGCCATGATTTACAAACAGGGGATATTATTTTTACCAGCAAACCTTGAAGCAATCAAATAAAACACAAAAACTGTTAGACCAGTATTTAACATAGCAGGAATAAGGGTGGGAGAAAAACAGCAATTTCAGGACAGATCAGAAGCCAGCAAGGTGGCCTAGTGGATAAGCTGTTTGCCTTACAAACACAAGGTGCAGGGTTTGAATCTCACAAGGGATAATTGGCTAGGCTTAAAATGGCTCGCAAGGGCAGTTAGCATAGTACTAATCTATGAACCTATATATATATATATATATATATATATATATATATATATATATATATATATATATATATATATATACATAGATATATATCAAGAAAAACCTAGGACAGTACAGAACTTTGAACAGTTAAAAGTGCCAGAAAATATACTTATCAGCTTTGTATTTCAGATTGTTTGAGAAGCATTCTCAGTCAGAACACAAGGAGATTCCAGCAATGAATGCAGAGATTTACAAACAGGGAATATTATTTATACCAGCAAGCCTTGAAGCAATCACCTGGCTGATACCTTGTGCAGACTGCCCAGAAATACCATGGAACAGCTTGATGCAGAGAATTTTGACTTTGATGATATGGAAGTGCATAATTTTCTACCACGAGACTTGATGAGCTGAGAGATCATACAAAGACCGATCCTATTTTGCAAAAGCTTAACCACTTATTCAATGTAGGATGGCTGTCAAAGCAGTTGTGTGTACTGCCAGAAGTACAACCTTACTTTCCATGCAGAAATGAGATGCTGATGTAAGATGGTATTATTTTTCAAATGTCCAAAATTTGTTGATCCTACTTCCTTACAGTGTAAATACATTCAGATTCTCTTTCTACCAAAAGCAGGGTGAGAGGACTAGTATTTTGGCTTTCTCCATTGAAAGACATCGATGAAGTGCTTTCTTCTTGTTTAGTGTGCAACAGTACCAAGCCGCATTTGCAAAAACAGCTTCTTCAGCTAAGCCAAATTCCTGAACTACCTTGATCAACAGTAGCAACTAACATATTTTGAGTGGAACAGTCAACATTAATTAATGTTGGTAGACTCTTATTCAGACTTGTTTGAGATCGATTTGCTACCTAACCTAACATCCAGTGCTGTTATTACTAATATGAAATGTCATTTCTCAGTCCATGATAGTCCACACAAAGTTATTTCTGACAATGTTTCTCAATTTACTAGTCAGTTCTTTCATAGATTTGCAAAAGAGTGGGACTTTATCCATGTTACTAGTAGTCCTGAATACCCACAGTCAAATGGCCTTTTTGAACGTGCAGTACAGAGTGCAAAGCAATTACTAGAGAGGTCAAAGAGTGATGATACTGATATCTTCTTGAATTAACTCGATCTCAGAAATGTACCCCATGACAACCTACTTGGCTCGCTTGCTCAGAGACTTCTATCTAGGCAAACCAGAACAACCTTGCCTATTAGTTCTAGTTTGTTAGTGCTTAATGCTAAAAACAACAGAGCAATTAAAGCCCAACTCAGAATTCCAGCTGTGATAAAATGAGCAGATTTCTTCATCCATTGAAAGGAGGAGGGACAGTGAGGATGCAAATGGCAAAAGGCTTTGATCGAATTAGTCAAGTGAGAGGTATATGTGCTGAGCCGAGATCTTACTTAGTGAAATCTGAGTGTATAGAGTACAGGGGAAACTGCAGACATCTTCCTGTATCAGAAATTATATCGCAGCATCATACCTGTGATACAGACTAGATCTCAGAGCAACCCTGATAATGTTCATACCGAAGAACATGTCACAATATCTATTCCTTTTCCTGATGATGTCCCAGTTGTCCCCAAAGCTGAACATTCCTTGAAGACAGTCCCTGTTGCTAGATCCAGTTCTGACTTTTATGTTGCATGATCAGGTCATATTTCCAGACCTTGTGTAAAATACACAGCAACCTGGACGTGATTGTTTTGTGTGTGTCTAATTTTGTAGGATTGCTTGTCAAATAATTAGTTTTGTATAACTGCATATCAAAAGATCGTTTCTGTAAATTGCATGTCATTGAATACTGTCATTTCATATATAGACTATTTGTCAAAAAGGGAGGATGTAGATCAGAACGTATGTATGTACTGTTAAGTAGCATTTCCAGATGTTGCACATGCAGGCAGCAGTGCCATTTTGAGAGAACAGCCAGAGTGTTAACATGTATGAGTGTGGTAGTCAGTCTGTTTATAAGTTTATTTAAGTTTGTTAGTAGGCTCATTTCTGATGTGTTTGTGTGTAATAAAACTGATTGAACTGAACCCACAAACATTCATCTACTTTATCCTGACCAGATGAGTGACTATGGGTAAGGGAGAAGCTCAAGAGTTCTTGGTTACCACAAGCTTTAGTAACAGCCGAGTCAGATCCGAAGATCAGATCTGAACCCATCAGTTGAGGAAGAATGAAAATGGACAACACATATGGAACGTTATGGTAAATACATAACTTCGTTTTAAGCTCCAAGCAGTATTTCATAGTAATATCATCATTTATAGCAATAGAACTTTTATTTAATATTGCTGGTGGCATGCCTGGTACCCTCATGGGGCGGTCCATCAGAATCTCCTGTGGACTTAACCCTCTTTGTCTGTTACATTGTGAATCCAAAGCTAATGGCAAGGCATAAGATTATTTCAAATCTGTTTTTCTACAGATTTTTGCTAACTTCTTTTTCAAGATACTATTGCATCTTTATACTAGTCCTGAGGCTTATGGCCTATGAGGGCAGTGGAGTTTTTGATCCATTTGAAGAACACTACACAGTTCTCAAATTATATGCCAAGTTATTGTTAATGAATATTGGTATTTCAAACCTAGGCACTACTTTACCAGTTTTTTACATACTATGGTAGTATCTGCCTTAGCACAAGGGAAAGCTTCTATCCAATGACTAAACATACATAAAAACATTAGAGCATAGCAAAGTCCTTGACATTTGTCTAACCAAATTAAATCTATCAGTAAATTCTGGAAGGGCAGCTAATCTAGTTTTTGTTTCCTGCATTGTGAGATTGACAAATCAGCCAACTCTAGCAGATTTGACAAGCCACTGAGGAGGAGCCTGGAGCATACGTTTGCATACTGTTTCAATCATTCCTCCTTTTCCCACATGTGACACATTGTGATACACACAGGCAAAGTAGGGCAGCAATTCCTTTGGCAAAGCAGGATTGCCAGTCATGTCTCTCTAAATATAATCAAGATGTAAAATACAACCTCCTTTCCTCAATATGCTTTTTCTTCCTCAGTTGCCTTGTCTTGTATGACTGCCCACTCATCAAGTTCTGAAAAAGGTACAGTAAGGTAAGCTACTTTGAACATTAACAGATAGCTGGCCTATCTGCTAATGCATTATGTAATGCATCTTGAGTATTGTCTCTTGAATGTGCTTTACACTTAAAAATGAACATAACTTTTGGCAAGTTTCAAAGCTTCTAACAAATCTTCTACGTTAATACCATTTTTGTAGGACTCCCTTTAGAATCCAGAAAAACTCTTTCTGCCCACGACTGTCCAGAATTATGTGCAGTATGATAGGCATACTGGCTATCAGTGTAGATTGTAATAGTCTTTCCTTTGCTCTGACTTACACCTGCATATTTGCTAATCATTTCACCTCTCTGTTGAGAAAAAAGAAACAATCTGATGTCAATCTTCATTCTGTCCTTGGTAAATGGGAACTGAAGCTCACAGCCACCAGATCTCTCGAGCTTCTCCCTTACCCTCCTTACCAGTTACCTCCGATCTCGTTTGCCACTTCTAGCTAATAGACGTGGTCAGACAGTCTTCTCTCAAGCTTTTTGGATAAGTAAAAAATGTTTTCTTCATAATTTCTCCATTTAACACTTTTTCTCTTTAGATTACATTTTAATGTTAATCCTTTGGTGTTTTTTCTGGTTTAGAATATTCTCTGCTTTTTTCTCCCTTATGATTTAGTTGTATTTCTGACATATCATGGTTGATATTAGCTTGCCTTCCATCTCTTCTACTGTCTTAGAGTGTTGTGATTCTTCTGTTGTCTTTCTGCTACCTTCTCCTTACTCTTGCGACCTGGTCATAGTTATTCATGCCATTGCTGGTATTCCTCTGCTTTCTTCTTCCTTTTTATATTAAAAAAAAAGTTACTTATTTGATTTGTCTTAGCTTAAGATTTTTCTCTTATTATTAGTGTGGTTACACATATTACACGATGAGTGACAAACCTTTGGGTTTCAAGAAATGTTCCAAATGTGGACATAAGTTGCCTCTCTCAGATACACACTCCCTTTGTGTGTGCTGATTGGGTCCATTACACTTACAGGAAGATTATTTGATTTGCCATGGATTTAATCCACAAGCCTTAACTGAATGTAAAAACAAGTTGGTATTAAAAGGTCTCCTTTCTTCCTCTTTCGGAGAAGCCATATCCCAGTCTCCAAGTCAAAGCCTTACATCTCGTCAAAGATTTCCTTGGACTCTGCCCAGAAAAGGAGTGCTAAACATCTGGTCTCAACCCCAGATCAGAAAAAGATGAAAATTCAGGATCCTCCTGCGTCTTTGGATTCTATGACTTCAAAAACGATAACTATGGTTCCAGCACAATCCAAGTCAGATCAGACATAGCCTTCAGAGCCTCTATATTGTCCTCGAACAACATATTCCATCAGTTGACCCAGTACCAGACAAGCTTCCATCTCCCTTTTTGCAAAGACCACCATCCCCCTCCATTTACTCTACACATTCTTCCAGAAGTCTCACAGAAGAAGATGTGAAGAGAGTGGTGAGGAAGATCCTCTTGGCACAGGGGCAGATTGGGTTTCCCTTGGCACCTACCCCTCTGGGTCAGGTTGCCTGACCTCCCACTACACCACCACTGCAAGTTCCTCCTCTGACACCATATGTTGTTGTAGAGCTTCAGCATCCCAGTCATCTGGATCCATCAGTCTTGGATCAGAAGACTGCCATATCTTCGGATCTGATATCATCTTTGAGACCTCCGATCTTTTCAGATCCAGACAGCTCTTGGAAGCCTGCTGGGTCTGGGGTGCAGCATTTGACTCTGAAGTTTTTGGTGCCATCTCTGTACATCAGCACTGGACAATTTGGCTGTGACTTCCTCCTCAGGGGTGGTGCTGATGACTTAGAGAGAGGGGATGATTTGGAAACCTGTTTTTTTCAGATCAGAGCTTCTGTCTAGCTCCTTCGAGCTCTGCCTTTGAGGCTGTGGAGAGAGTGTTTACTGCCTCAGCAGTCCTGATGAAACCTTTTCCCTCGGATCCTACCTATTCCACCATGATGCCCCAGCACCTAGAGCCTCAACAAATATGTCCATGGGGACATCCTGTACACAAACCTCAGGCTCCCTCAGGGAATTTTGATTTCCTATTTCAAGACTTCCCTAGAACATCCCACTGAGGAAGTAACCAAGAAAAGGACATGCAAGAGGAAGTACCTAGACTCCCTACAGGAGTCATCACTGAAGACACGGATTTCAACAAAGGCAAAGGGTCCCCATGGTCATCTCCTGAAGACATTCCCTTCAGAGACAATCTAGAAATCCTGAAACAGAGAGGTGGCATGAGCATCCTCCAACCCTATGCCAGAGGAATCCGCTCTCCTAGAAGCTTTGCTGTACAGGACCCCTTACTTCCTGTGTGAATTGCCCACCGACGAGCTTGTGGATGTGATCTCTAGGTGGGCATTGAAGGAAACTGACTCCATAGAACCGATACCTTGGAGACCAGACAGGATAATAGCACGACCTGCAGACAGACAGTTTTGGGGAAAAGGGGTTCAGGTTGATGCCATGGTTGTTGTGACAGCCACAAAGAAGGAACTAGCTGATGAGAGTTTCACTGTCCATCCCCCCAACATGGAGTCGCAGGTGATGGACAGACTAGGGAAGCATGTCTTTGCTTCAGTGACCTTTGCTTTGCAGTCGCTGTTGAACTATCTGGCACATTTTGTTAGACTTCAGAGAAATTTGACCAAGGAATTATCAAATACTCTCTCAGGAAACGTCTCTGCAGAGGTTAAAGATTCAGTAACTTCTCAGATGGCAATCTTATAGGCTGTATCTAATAGTTCCATGAGGTTAATTTCCAATATAGCAGAAGGAACCTCAAGAGCTTTGGGTTCAGGCATTGACATGAGGAGGCATGCCTGGATGCACTTTTGCAATTTTCTGGAGCCATTTAAGTCCAATTTCATCAATGCTCCCTTTGATGGAACCACCCTTTTTGGCCCTAAAAAGAAAGAAATGCTATCCCGGTGTGAAAAAGATGGAAAGACATTGTCTGCCATGGTCATACATTTATCGGCCCCCCCCAAAGATCCTTCTCCAGGAATCAACAAAGTGGCAGGAAATTGTGGTTCAGAAAGTGACAAGGTCCATTCCATGACACATGTAGAGAAAGTGCCCCAGAGGCAGAGAGTGGAACTCCAATGGACGTCGTTTACTTTGTGGCAGAGGTGGCAGGTAAAACCAGGGTTCACGAGAATCTTTCTTTGATAAACCCTACCAGCCCTCCTGAATGGAGGCCCAACTGTTCACTTCTGGAGACAGTCAAGGAAGGTTGTCCTTGCAACAGAGAGCCTGGCTAGAATTAACAAAAGACACTTGTGTGCATAGGATTATATCCAGAGGTTACATAATAACATTTTTACTACCACCTTCAATTTCCAGGAAATCCCCCACCATTCCACCCAGTCAGAGGGGTCAGGCAGCAATTCAGATTCGAAAGCTGCTAGGAAAAAAAGAGTCATCCAAGAGGTTCCACCAGACTAGATAGGATCTGGAATTTACTCAAGGTTCTTTTCAGTGCCAAAAAAGATGGGGGACTGGAAACCAGTTTTAGATATCACAAATCTAAACAAATCAGTTCAAAGAACCAAATTCCATATGGTCATGGTTCAGTCCATTCTCCCTTTTCTGGGCAAGAATGACTGAATGTGCTCGATAGATCTTCAGGATGCCTAATATCACATAAAGATGAACAAGCAATCCAGAAAGTACCTGTGTTTCTGGCTGGGAGCCAGTCACTACCAATTCAGGGTACTGCCCTTTGGACTCATCACAGCCTCAGGGGTGTTTACCCAAATGCATGGTGGTAGTAGTAGCAGCATACCTCAGACTGCAAGGATTCCTGTGTTTCCCTACCTGGATGACCCCAGGCATTAACTCGTACATTCAAGAGATTAGGTACTCCACACCTGTGCTTTCCTAGGAATAACCATAAACTACAACAAATTTTAACTTCAGCCTACTCAGACATTGGAATTTGTTGGAGCATTGCTCAACACAGACTGACATTGCTTCCCTTCCACCACGCCAAGTTCTAACTATAAGGTCACAGGTCAAGAAGGTCGTAGACAACACATCAATCTCAGCCCATACAATTCTTTGAACTTTAGGCCTCATGGTGGCAATGAGAACTTAGTTATGTTGGCCAGGTTTTACATGTGAATCCTACAGTGGATGTTGGTTACCCACTGGTCAATCTTCCATCAGTCAGTGCTGTATTAGATAAAAACTACCAACATTTGCAAGAGAGATCTCCTTTGGTGGATCCAGTCTGATCAACTGCTTCAGGGTCGTCCATTTATTCCCCATCAACCCAAGGCCATAGTGACCACAGATGCTTTCAGATAGGGTGTGTGGGGGGCATTATCTGGGGAAGACAGTCCAGGGTACTTGGTCTCCTAAAGAAGCCAATTTGCATATACATGTGCTGGAGATGAGAGGGGAGCATTATCTGGGGAAGACAGTCTAGTGTACTTGGTCTCCCGAAGAGGCCAGTTTGCATATAAATGTCCTAGAGATGAGAGCAGGGCTCTTGGCTTTGTGAGCATTTCAAGATATTCTTCCTTCTGGGACAATTGCAATTCAAATGAACAACATGTCAGTCTGGTACATCAACAAACTGGGGGGGCAAATCTTACCCATTGTGTTGAGATATGCTTAGGGTCTGGCAGTGGGCGATCTCTTCAGACTACTTTCTTTTAGTGATCACATTCCAGGAAGATCGAATGTGATTGCGGACTAACTGTGCAGGTGCATATGTCTTCCACATGAGTGGTCCCTCAGTGAGAAAGTGTCAGACAAGATTTTTCATCAAAGGGGCCAGCTATGCTGCAATCTTTTTGCTTCTCCCGTAAACAACAAGTGCAGCGACTATTTTGCTCTGATTCCCCCAAAGAAGCAGTCACCAAGGAATGCTGTACTTCGCAATTGGCCCCCAGGGGTCTTTATGCTTTCACACCAACACCATTGATCCCCAAATTTCTGCAGAAAGCTGCCAGGTCGAAGAGCACAGTAATCCTCATTGCCCCCTATTGGCCTCAACAAATTTGGTTCCCATTCCTCTGGCCTCACCTGGTTCAACTACCATGGACCTTAGATCTGACTCCGGACCTCCTGTCTCATCCAACAGGCATGTCACACCCAGATATAACAAACCTCAAGCTGACTGCTTGGCTTCTCCATTTCCCTTAGTAGCCAGACAATCTATGCTCTTGACACCTGTCCAACATATAATTCTGTCTTCCCATAAACCCTTGACAAGGAAAACATATTCAAGTAAATGGAAAAGGTTTGCCATTTGGGCTCACCAATGTAAATGTGACCCCTTTTCAGCCTCTATTAATCACATCTTAGATTTGCTTGCTCACCTTTTTCAAGACATTGCTAGTACCTCAGCTATTAGGGTACAGCGAGCAGCAGTTTCAAAGTACCATACAGGATTGAATGGTGCATCCATAGCTTCTCACAAATTGAGCAAGGCCTTTTTAAAAGTGAAAGTCCTTCTAAAGCCTCATTTTAAAGACCCTGTGATGATAGGAGGTACTGCCAGCCATGCCATGGGAGAAGCAGGGCAGTGGATTTATGACTTTTGCCAGCGCAGCTAGCTGGAATTTTGTAAATAATTATATATCATTAGTATATCAAACTGATCTGTACAGATGCTTGTGCTGAAAATGTATCTGTGAGCTTTGCTTGTGTTAATTGTGATAAAATTTATCAACAGTGCACCCTGCTAAAATGAAGAGAAATGTATATGTATTATGGTAACTGAATTAAATGTGTATGTTTTAATGGAGGACACTGGCACAGCAAAGATTAACCAGCTGGCTTATTTTAAGAAAAATAAAGGACATGTAAATGAGCTGTTAAACCATTAAAAGACACTCCACAGTGCTGAATGTGACCGGAGACGGTAGGTCTGGGAGCAGCCATACTCTGTTAGCTTTTATAAAGAAGGGGGTAAGTGCTGTAAATGTTTCTGGCTCCTTGGCACTGCCATAAAAGCTCTAAATGTGTATCTCAGCAGTCTGCTAAAGTCTTGTCTCAAACTTCAAAAGGAGATATTGTGGGAACCTAGAGTCAGGTGACCAGATGAGGTCATTCTGTAGGTTATCTTGTATATTATATTTTACAGGGAGTAATCTCAGAGTATAGAGTAGTCTGTTTTGGAAGCCTGGCTAGAAAGACCCTCACCCACACTATCTTGCCTTGCTGTAGTAAGTAACTTAAATAGGGAACATTGATTCTTTTAGATTAGTCAAGAATATAGTGCACCTTGGTTAGATATTGTTTTTCTTTATTTGTCTGAGTCTGTCCATCAATGTTATTTTCAATATTTCCTGTGATCTGAACTCTGTGGTTTACTGTGAATATATATTCCATATTTTCATGCTCTTTTATTATTCATTATTAAATATATTTTAAACTTTTATTGTGGCTGGTCCTTGTAGAAAGTACTTAACCTTTGAGAGTGCTTATATTTATTTGGTGACACTGTGTGGCCCCCTCCGGAAGGCCTAGCTGTCTTGGTGTGCTACTACCATTTGTATTTGTATTTATATTAATATTACACAATATAATTGGACAGCCTTTGTAATAGCCTTATAGTACTGACTGGTGGCAATGAATCTACCTTATAATCTGGGCAAAGCTGGTAGAGCAGGTAATCTGTGCAAGCCTTTCCCAGGTGTGTGTGTGTGTGTGTGTGTGAAAATTAAATCTTTGTGTGTGTGTGTGTGTGTGTGTGTGTGTGTGTGTGTGTGTGTGTGTGTGTGTGTGTGTGTGTGTGTGTGTGTATGAGAGCTACTTGGGGCAGGGACACGTAGCAGTGGGTTCACAGAGAGGGTGCTGTAGGACTTGGTTTGGACACTCAGCTGAGGACCTAACCCTACAGCTGTACTAGTGTGGAGTCTTATTGGGGACCTGGAGGAAGAAAGATATAGAAACATCCAGACCCAGGGTTGTGTGTGTTCCCTGTGTGCTATTAAGGGAAATTGTACTTGATATAGAGAGGTCTGCATCTGGAAATACTGTGTGTCCATTTGTATTCCAAGTGCTCGTACTGGCCCAGTGTGGGGATGACACATACTGGTGGCCATCACATATTGGTAGATGTGGTGGGCATCACAGACCCAACATCTACATGGGACCTAAATTTGATTCTTCACTCTCTCACACAACCTCTCTTTGAACCAGCAGTTACATGATCTTAAATACCTCTTATTGGAAGACTATTTTCTTGGTTGCCAACACTTCCGCAAGAAGTATTTCCGAGATCCAAGCACCCTCTCCTAAACCTCCTTACTTGTTTTTTCACAAAGATAGACTGACCTTACGTACCATCCCCTCCTTTCTTCCAAAGTTGTTGTCAGAATCTAACATAAATAGTACTATCAATTTGCCAGTGTTTTTCCTAAATTTACCAACAAAGGAGAATATATCTTACATTTGCTGGCCGTTCATAAACAATTGCGATTCTGTCTGCATAGAACAGAAAAAAATCAGGAAAGCAGATCAGCTATTTGTTTCCTTTTCTGGGCAAAAATTGAAAAAATCAGTTTTAAAAGTTACTCTATGAAAGTGGTTGACAAATTGCATCTCCTTTGTCTATGCTAAATTGGGCATTGCTCTTGCACACCCATTGAGAGCACACTCCACTAAATCTGTGGCTACTTCCATGTTTTTTTCAGTCTAGGATGTCTGTGGATGACATTTACGCAGTAGCAACTTGGGCTACTCCTCATGCCTTTAGCACTCATTACAAATTGGATCTGGTCTCCAGAGGTAGAGCATCATTTGGTTCTGTGGTGCTCAGAAATATCCTTCCTTGAGTCCACCCTCAATACAAGTAACTAGGAATGTTGTCCCATTTGTTGAGGATGGAATGAAGATTGACAACATTAGATAAAAAAGTTAGTGTACTCACCATAACATTCCATCTGTGTTGTCGATCTTCATTCATCCTCAGCTTCCCTCCCACCTACCCCAGGACTTCTGGAGGAATGCGTATTTACATGGTCTCTCAATAAGTACATTTACATATATATAATGATTCTGGATATGGCTTTCCAATAATTCTTTCATCCTTTCTACACTAATATAGCAGCAAACAAGATCTGAGGTAATTTGCAGGGTGCATTGTGGGTAGGGCAGCAGCTCAAGAGACCTGGTGGCTGCGAGCTTTAGCACTGACTGAGTCGGATCTGAACTGATTAGTTGAGGATGAATGAAGATTCACAACACAGATGGAACATTGTACGAGTACATAACTTCTTTTTCTTTAAATTTCCCTTCTCTAAAACAGCATTTTTAGAACCTGCTGCATTTCCATTTCTCAAATGCCTGTGTTTGTCTGTTTGGCATGAGCCATCTCTAAACAAAACGTGGTCTGGGTTTGAAGAAGAATATTTGTCTTCTGGGCTTTGAACACATTTTTACCATTTGGAAACAGTCATAAGACTCTCCATCTGTAATAGTTGGAAGCAAAGGGTTTAAGACTGAACACCTTTCTAAATAAATATTTGTAGCAGTAGTAGTAGTTCATATTTATATATTCTGGGAGATGTTAGGTGCCGACTCTAGTTTTTTTTTTTTTTTTTTAAGTAAAATAGCTATAGCATGAGGTACAGCAGCAGTCAATGGGGAACCTATTAGGGAACTGAAAGTTTTACCACAATTGCTACTGCAGCTATTGCTCTATGGCAAGGTGGAAATCCAGCAGCTATTGGGTCTAGTGTTTTCCTGTAATAAGCTATGGGATGGTACATATCTCCATGGAGTTATATTAACACATCTGTGCAATATTATTTTTTCACACACACACACACACACACACACTGAATGTTTTTTCATAATGTGACAGTCTTAAAGATGGAGCAGTTGCAAGTGCTTGTTTGAGTCTCATTAAGGCATCTTCTGTTTTTGATTTCCATGGATGGGGATTTGGAGTATCGAAGTGCCTCAGATCTTGTAAAGGTTTTTTCAGACTGACATATCCTAGTATCCTTTGACAACAGTAGCCAGCCATACCCAGGAAAGTTCTTATTTGAGAAATGCTAGTGGGTCTTGAGGATTTCAGGATGGTCTCATTTGACAGGCAGAGAGTGAGTGCTCATCTGCAAAGATATCATGCCCCAAAAATGCATACAGGCCAGACATAAATGCACTTTTTTCCTGGATGTCTTCTGTCCCTTTTGGACTAAAGATATGAGCAAATGGATTGTGTATTTTTTCTTGATTTCAAGTAAGGTGGGAGGGGCTAAAAGTAAGTCATCAATGCACTGAATGACAACAAAACCACCCATGAACGAAACAGTATCTAGATCAGCTTTTAAGATAATTGAAAAAAAGAGGGAGATTTAGTATATATCCCTGAGATAATCTTGTTCAGGTGTATTGTCTTCCTTTATAGGAAAAAGCAAAACCAGTACCTGCTATCTGTATAGACAGGAATAGGAAAAAAAAAGCTTAACGCAGACAAAGAAAGAATGCTGAACACAAGTAAATTATTATAATGTAGCAAGCCCTTGGTAGTATACAAGAGAGAAAAGTAGCTGGATTTCGAACAACTGGAAAACTAGGTTTCACTACCTTATTTACTGCTCTCAGGTTCTGCATGTTTTTTTTTTGTTTGTTTGTTTTCTGTTTTTTAACAGGTAAAATGGGAGTATTACATAGGCAAGTTGCTGTTATTATTTCATGTTTCCAAATTTTTCTTCCCTTCTGGATACAAAGGGTATTGTGATATTCGAGGTAAAGGTTTACTAGAATCCGCATTTATTTTTATTAGATATGCTGTGTATGTATTTGACCCACCTCATTTGACTCTGATGCCCAGGAGAGTGTCTGAAGGATTTCATGCTGCAAAACATTTTACTTCTGTTTTAATAACCCGGGGATGTTCAGCTAACAGACCCAGTACAGGAAGTTCATTTTTTACTGGGACTAATACTCCATCAGGTGAACAGTATATTGTACAACCTAATTTACTTAATAAATCTCTTGTAAGCAAATTAACTGGGACAGAGGAACCCAAAAGGAAAGCATGCTGTGCTGAAATAGGATGTGAAGAACTGATAAAGGCTGTGATACAGAGTGAGAAACTATTTGCTTAGAAACATTGCATTTATATTTTTCCCTGATTTAAGGATTTTATGAAACACTTGTATTTTTAGTTCAAATCTAGCAGCACCAGTATCTACCAGGTATTGAATAGGCATATTATTTACCATACACGTTATATGTGGTCCTTCCTGATTTGTAAGCAAAAAGAGGGGCAACAGATTGCTATTTTTCAGGCTTTCTTAGTATGCCAGACTTGGTGTGTGCATGTGTGTGGGGCACACAGATGGAGTAACACTCATCATCATGCGCCTTGTGCGGCCTGTAACTTGGAAGGTGATGATCAGGATACTGTACTTTCCAGTGTCTTTGGTTTTTACAGTAAAAACACCTTACCATTACAGTTTACACCACCTCTCCCTATATTATTTTCCTGAAGTGCTTCACTTCCTCTACCTTGCCCCCCTTCCCCTTCCTCAAGATTTTCTAGAGGAGTAATTCTGAATTTTTTGTCATCAATTTGTTCTCAGCTGCTTCCTTTTTCCTTTTGATCACACCCTCACAGCTGTTGAGCAGCTGACAAAACATCTTTAATATTTTTTTCCTTTCCAGCCTACTACTACTAACAAAAAACGTACATTGATTTTAAGGTAAACGTCCCTGCACAAGAGCTGCCTGGGGGGCTTTTGCAGTAGTGTCTTCAATGCCTGAATCTCTCTTAAACGTATTCAGTAATATGTCCAAATAATCTGCAATGCTTTTACGCTTATTTTGTTTTCAAGGCTGTATTTCAGACCAATTTGTCTTAGCTGGGCATATATCTTTTATTACGTTTAATAATGCTTCCATTTTTTTCTGCCAACTTTGCTTTTTCTGGCTCAGCTTTTGGCAATCCCACTCTTTTTTAAGATTTGACAATATAGCTCTCAATAACTGGTTCATGTCTTCCCAAAGTAGATCATAACATGTTATAGTTTCAAGTTATTTTTTGAACTTTACAGACTCCTCCCTTATATCAGGGATTTATTTTACTAAGTTTCTAAGATCTGTAGGTGACCAGGGATATTGTTTTGGATATCCTTCATGGTCTAATGTTTCTCTCAAGGGGAGGATTAGTTCTTGAATCTCCTCTCCTGTTTTCATGTGTTGTTCTCTGGTAAACTTAATAGGCCCATTATACTCTGTTTTGATGTCTGTTTTTATTTTATTCTTTTTCAGAATCATCATTTTCAGGACTCAGTTTTTATTTGATTTATTTTTTTTCTGTTTCTCCTTAAACAATGATAGCATTTCTTTTACCTCTGCCACCCCCTGTATGCAGTCAGAAACCATATTTTCTATTTATATGATTTCTGTTATCATACATTCTTTCACAGAAGGTATAGCAGTTACCAGCTCCTGTGCAGAAGATGTAATTCCTGTACTAGACCATACAATTACTAGTATAGGAGCCGTGCAATGCTTTTGGGTGCTCAGGTGAATCAGGTACCTATGCATGTGTCTCTAGGGATCCCTTTGTACTGCTATAGCAGTATTAATGGGAGGTAGTCTTGTAACTGCTAATGAACAGAAATAATTGTCCTCAGAAGTTTTTTCCTGTTCTTGTCTACTTTTTTCAGCTGGGCTTTGTTTTTGAAACTACAGTCCAAGGATAAAGAAAGGTTGGTAGTTACTCAGTTTTATTAGATTTGTTTTTGTTTTGCTTTTCGGCATGCCTTTTCCTGTTCATTTTTTTCTTTTACATTATCATTTGTATTTTGCAACCCTCTAATAACAGGTACTTGCTTTCTTTTTAATGCTTATTAATGCCAATATACAAATGCAGCCCATTGGGCTTGAGGTACATTATTACCTTTAGACTCTGCTATTTCTGTAATTTAGTTAAGCTCATCTAGCTTGAATGCTTCTTCTTTAGGAAATTCCTTTTCTTTGTCCTGCTTGGTATAGTTTTCCGGTCCTTTATACATTTATCAGTTTTATCTGCATGCCTAGTATGCATGTAGCAAACTGATCTTCCCCTGGAAAGTATACTTTTTGATTTAATACTTTCCATACTTGTCAACACAATCACACAGGAGAGAGAGAGAAGTCAAGGAGACTTTAACCTTTAAAAAAAATCACATACAAGCAAGGTTTTTTTTCTTTCAAATCTTTGTTTTTATTTTTTGTTGTTACATTAAACAAATTGTAAAATACAATACATAGTAACAGATGATAATACATTGAAAGTAAACCATTTGCAAAGTTAGATGAAGCAACTTATCATTCTAGTAATAGACAAGTATCTTTAAAGTTCATTTTTTTCAGTATGAAGAATGACATATATGGACAGCAGAATGAGATGAACAGACATATGAGAAATATGACAATATTAACATTGTTAATGTACAGTGTAGCTTTTTTTTTTTGCACGTAGTCAGAATGTATTAGATAACTATGCAGTGTTACAGAATACAGGAAAAACCAACAGAGAAAGAAAAAAAGAAAAAAAAAACCACACGCACACAAAAATGTGTTCTCTAATGGTTACATGTGTATAAGATGCATACAAAGATGAGAACTATCATGTCTTGTTAAATGTAATTAGAATCCTGTCATTATATTGCAGCACTATTTGTAAATAGTTGTATATACAAGCAAGGGGTTTTAACATTCACTGATCAGCAGCTTAATCTGCCATGGCTTTATCTGCTTGTTTTCCCTAACTGGCCATATTGTCCTGCTAGAAAAAGCTGGCCTCAGGCATATACCAACTGGGCGATGGCCTAGGGCATTGCTCTGGCAGAGGAGCTTCTCTAGTATTTATTTATTTTTTTTTGTGGTAAAGAACTGGTTTCTTTAAAATGCTTCAAATTAATACAGGAAATACTGAAGAGTAAGACAAACTGCGAGTAAAAGGAAGAAAAAAGTAATCTGGATGGTGTAGGTAGACCAGGATGGGGGCACCTGGTGGTGTGGGTGATGCTGTGGCACCCTTTTGCTTAGGGCATCAGTTGACCAAAGGTCAGCAATGGGTAGAATTCCCTAGCAATATCTGTATTTTTTTTTATGAAAAAACAATTCTCATTCTTAGTCTTACTGTCACTCTCCCACATCCCAAAGACATGCTGTAGGTGGATTGGACACTCTAAAATTGGCCCAAGGTGTGTGTGTGCGCGTGTGTGTGTGCGTGTGTGCGTGTGTGTGTGTGTGTGTGTGTGTGTGTGTGTGTGTTTTTTCAGTGGAAGGTTGGGCTGGCTACTCGACACTGTAAAAAAACTCTACTGCCAATCATGAGCAGACAGGTGATCCACAGTGGCGACCCCTAACCGGGAAAACGCCAAAAGAAGAAGAAGTTTTACTGTCACTCTCTCACTCACTTTCTTTCTACAGTTATCTACGACTTCTGGTCTTCGGGTGTGTGTGTGTGTGTTTGTGTGTGTGTGTATGTAGAGAAGTGTACTTGCTTTTGATGCAGAAGGCTGTGGGTTCTACTCCCATAGTATGCAAATGGTGGATCATTGATAGTGTACTGTGATGTGCTTTAAAGGAAGTGAATCCTGCAGTCCTGTGACTATCCTCCTCTGGAGGAGTTACCTAGTAACTATGAATCTGTTATCAGTCTGCCATCCATTTCCTATTACAGTATTACTAGCTTATCATTTTTTAATGTAAGATAGGCAATTTATTCTTCAATGGCAACAGCCCTTTATTTGTAGATGAAACAATGAAATGTAAAGTTGTTTGCTAGCAGCAACTTCTTCATTAGTTACAGATCCCTTTTAATATGGAATTATTTAGATGCCTTTGCTTCTGCAGAGATTTTGCATATTCACTAATATTGGTGGATTGTAATGACAGAGGTTTGAGTGGCCTTTTATGGTTGAAATTTTCTGAAACTGGTAGTTTTGTCATTATTACTTCATACATTTTGTTTCATTGCTTACTATAAGATTATTCAAAACTACAAATTTAAAACACATTCTAACAAGTGGTGCTGTATTATACAAGGAATGTAATTTAATACAATCATGAAGGTTAATCAAAGAATGCATATGTGTATGAATGCATATATGTATGCATGGTCCTAAAAATGTGTAAGGAGCCTGTGGTTTGAAAACAACCCAGAGGTAAGCTTAGTCCTCCACTGGCGAGATGCAAAATGAATGTTGATTTTCATGCCCTTTCAATGAACGTTTGAAGAATACACTGATGGAAACTCCTGGTGTTCTAGCTGGTTTGTTTCTGGAAATATATCACTGATTAATAAATATATTTCTTGGCATTTTACCCTTTCAGAGTTCTACATTGTCTTAATTTTGCCTGACTGAATTATTTTATATTTTTCTGGCATTGCTTTCTGTTTCTCATCCGTCCTGAAACTGCTTCCCCCCTATTCCTGTGGTAAAGTTTATAAAACTGGTCTAACAGCTTTTGTGTTATCTAATTGCTTCAAGGCTTGCTGATTTAAAAATAGTTTCTGTTTGTAAATTCCTGCATACACTGTTGGATACTCCTGGTGTTCTCGCTGGTGTGTGATTCTCAAACAATCTGGAAATATATCGCTGATTGCTAAGTATATTTCTTGACATTTTAACCTTTCAGAGTTCTGCATTGTCTTAATTTTGCCTGACTGAATTATTTTATATTTTTCTGGCATTTTTTTCTGTTTCTCATCTGTCCTGAAACTGTTATCCCCCCACCTTATTCCTGTGGTGGTGTTATAGTTGGTGGCTTTGCAGTTGTCCACCCCTACTGTAAATTTGATCTGGGACACCCCTCCCAGTCTGGTGTTCACTCTACTTAATACAGAGAGAACATTTGAGAAGGCCAACCCACTTAGGTTCTCAACCTTGAATTTTTCTTCTGCTACTTCTTCCTCTCTCCTTGCACTTTACTTAAAAAAATTACACTTTATTTTGCTTTTGCATCTTCTTAAAAGTACTCACTTGTATTTATTCTGCTCCATTTATTACTGCTTGGTAGTAGCCTGATTAAATTGTAACTGTTATTCTAAGCCTTTTGGTTTAAGCACTTGGGCTCCAGACCAGTTGTTTTACATTAAGAAGATTTGTGGTCTGCACTGTTGTGGCAGGACAGGTAGCTTACATTCTTCTAAGTTGGGAATTGCTGATTGAAGGCACAGTGTCTGTTATTCTAAAAGTGTATTAGTTCTGGTTAAAGCACTTGGGCTCCAGGCCAGTTATTTTTCATTAAGAAGGTTTGTGGTCTGCACTCTTGTGGGAGGAGAGGCTAGATTCTGCCCTTCTGAGCTGGGAATTTCTGGTTAAAGGCTTATTGTGCCTGCTTATTTGAACTGTTTCTTTCTGAAATTGGTGTGCCTTGTTTGCTGTAGCATAGACTAGATTCAGACATCCTTAATCTAGCTTTGTTTGTATAACTTGAGCACTAATCCAGGCCATTTTTTTGGAGTAGGTTCCTCTGCACCATAGTGGCAGGAGTGTGCAGTTAGAACTTGTCTGATTGAAAACTGCTGTAAGTTTTGAGCTTTTTTACTGGCTAAGTAGATAATTTGTTTAAATCAGTTTGCTCATTTTCTATTGTTATATATAAAAATTGCACTTTATTCATCTGCTTTTACTGTATGTGTGTTTCTTCCTACTTTATTACTTTATTTTGCTTTTCTTAAAAGTACTTAATTGCATTTATTCTGCTGCATTTATTACTGCTTGTTAGTAGCCTGATTAAATTGTAACTGTTATTCTAAGCCTTTGGTTGAAGCACTTGATTTCAGACCAGTTGTTTTACATTAAGAAGGTTTGTGGTCTGCACTGTTGTGGCAGGACAGGTAGCTTACATCCTTCTAAGTTGGGAGTTGCTGATTGAAGGCTTAGTGTCTGTTATTCTAAAAGTGCATTAGTTCTGGTTTAAGAACTTGGGTTTCGGGCCAGTTATTTTACATTAAGAAGGTGTGGTCTGCACTCTTATGGGAGGAGAGGGTAGATTCTGCCCTTCTGAGCTGGGAGTTCCTGGTTAAAGGCTTATTGTGCCTGCTTATTTGAACTGTTTCTTTCTGAAATGGGTGCGCCTTGTTTGCTGTAGCATAGACTAAATTCAGACCTGCTGAATCTGGCTTTGGTTGTATTACTTGAGCACTAATCCAGACCATCTTTTTTTGGAGAATGTTCCCCTGCACCCTAGTGGCATGAGTATGCAGTTACAACTTGTCTGATCAAAGACTGCTGGAACGGGGCTCAGTTTTTAGCTTTTTATTGGTTAATTTGTTTAAATCAGATTGCTCATTTGCTGCTGTTATATTAAAAAAAAATATATATATATATATATATATATATATATATATATATATATATATATATATATATATATATATATATATTTTATACATCGCCGCTAGGGTTAAACTATTCCCAGTGCCATAAAGTCTGCTCTTCAAATTTTCCCTTAGAACTAGCCAGTTTTTTAGTTTTAGCACTTAAATCTGTTTCTTTGAGCTCAGCACTTGTTCAGGACTTGTTGTGTGCACTAAATACGCTACAAATTACTACAGCACTCAACTTTCCTCACTTGTCTAGAGGAAAACAGTGTTTAGTACTTAATAAATAAGCACCTATCCAGGCATGTCTAAGGGTCAGCTCTCTGTGTTTTCTCCTGTCTACCTGATGAATCTGGGCATCTTGGGGACAATGCAGCAATTGCCTCATGTACACAGACAACCCTCTCCTGCTATCACCCAACACTACAACCTGTGAGTGATGCATTTATATAGCCAAACTGGAAGCAAAGCTCTCTTCACCCAAGACTGGACTAGACAGTCAAGAGGAGAAGGTAAAACACTTGTACCACACCACACTTATCACATAGTCCCTCAAAACCTACACCACCAAAACAGACACACAGAAACACAAAACACACACCTACATTCATAGAGGCTCTCAATAAAAATCTGCTCAAGCAACAGAGACCTCCAAAGCAGAAACGCAAGCAACCTTCACCCCCCAATGCAACCCAAATGACACAAAGCCCACAAACTCAGTCACTCAAACACAGCCCATAAGGCATAACAATGTACCCAACACTCTAGTCATAGGTGACTCTATAGTCAGGCACACTGATGTTCCACTCACCAGGCTAAACAAGGAGAAAATTACTCTCAGCTGCCTGTCGGGTGCCAGGATCCGACACATAATGCATGCACTCAGGTCACTCCACAGCAAGTACAAATATGACTCTGTCATTGTCCATGTTGGTGTGAATGATCTGAGATGTACCTCCCTGGACTACATGAAAAGAGACATGGAGGAGTTTCTGATCTTTGTAGCCCAGGCAGGTATGACCCAAGCCCTGAGTAGCATCCTGCCATTACCCAGAATGATACCACAGTACAAGGACAAAATGATTGACTTCAACAATTGGCTAAGCTTCTGGTGTCATTCTAAGGAGATCTAGTATCTGTCTGCCTGGGATGACATGATCAACAGACCACAATGCTTTGCCAGAGATGGCTTGGACCTGTCGCCCTTGGGATTCTGGATACTGGCTAAGGCTCTTGCCACCCCTATAGTGCCTTTTTTAGGTAAGGTTCAAATGGCAAATTCACCACTGTAACAGGTACAAGCAAGCGGGTAATGCTACTCAATGCTAGAAGTCTAAACCTCAAAATGCATTCACTCGAGGCACTCCTTAAAATGGAGAACATCGACATCTGTGCAGTGACAGAGACCTGGTTCAAGGCTCCAGAGAGCACCCCTGCATTACCAGGCTATAATTCATACCACACCTTTCGGCCACCTAACCTGGATTGAAACACTAAAGGCGGAGGCGTGTCCATATTCATTAAGGATATCCACACCTCCAGGCTAGTTGCTCATCATAATGCATCCGAGATTATCCAAGTGCAGCTAACTCTGGGCAAGACCGCAATCCAAATTGTAACTTGCTACAGATCCCCCACCATGCCCCAGGATTCCCACTCCTCATTTCTTGATACACTGGAAAATATTAGGGTACAACCCAGCACCCTAATAATGGGTGATTTCAACTACCCCACCATTAAGTGGGAAAACTACTCATGTACCAACTCTTTTGCTCAACGTTTTCTGGAATTCATAAATTCCAACACCTTGGATCAACTTATCCACAACCCCACCAGGGGCAGCAATATCCTAGACCTGGTCATTACCAACATGGATGACCAATGTTCCACACCAGAGGTCAATTCCTCGTTGGTCAGATCCGACCACAAGCTAATCACCCTAGACATCCACATCCTGCCCCCACCCCCATTAGGGAAACCACCGTAAAAATTTCTCCAAAGCCAACTTCACGTTTCTTAAGACAGAAGTGGCAAACTTCACGCCACCCATGCAGACGGACAATAGAGGTACGACTGCTGAATCCTACACAAATGCACTTTATAAGCACTTACACGAGTGCATGGATCATGCTATCTCTAACAGAATCAAGATGCTATCCTCCAAAAAAAGGAAGCCAGTCTGGTGGTCCCCTGCCATAAACAAACTCTACAACAGAAGAAAGAAACTGTTGCAAAAAAGACTAAAATCCCATGATTGAAGGAACTCCCTGGTCAGCCTCAGTAAAAAGCTGAGATCCCTCATAAGATCCTCCAAAGCTAGTTATGAAAACAAAATCACCACTGATTCTAAAGACAATCACAAAACATTCTATAGCTATCTCAAGAATCTCAATGGCAACACTCAGATCTGCTCTGAGTTACAGCACAATAGCACTAAATATACAGAACCAACTGATATTGCCAACATCCTGACAGATAGGTTCAGTGCTAACTTTACCCCCCTCTCACCCCCTAAAGGGCCCATCTCTATACCAGAAGAATGCAAAGTTCCTGTAATCACAGCTGCACAGGTAAAAAAACACACTCTCCACAGCCAAGAACACAGCATCCATGGGACCTGACAACAGCCCAGGCTGCTTTCTACACAAACTACAGAATGAACTGGCACCCCACTTAAGCACCATGTTCAATCATAGCCTCACCTCAGGCTTTGTGCCCACTGAATGGTGCATAGCGACAGTTATCCCACTTCACAAAGAGGGAGCCACCACGGACCCCAGGAACTACTGCCCCATTAGCCTAATGAGCCTGGTCTGCAAGGCCATGGAACGTATCATCATGGAACTTATAAACAAAGACATTGGTAATCTCCAAACTCTGTACCCCACCCAGTACAGGTTTGTAAAATGCAGATCATGTCTCCTAAACCTGACAGACTTCTTTGAAGCAGTCACCAAAGACATAGACAAGGGTAAGGTGGTTCACACAGCCTATCTAGATCTCGCCAAGACTTTTGACACCATCCCCCACTCTGGAATTATAGATAAATTCCCTAAACTAGGTATAAATCCCTATGTCACAAGATGAGTTGCCAACTGGCTCACTGACAGAACCCACACTGTGAAAGTAGCAGACTCCAAAACCGACTTCAGACCAGTGACAATTGGAGTACCACAGGGTTCAGTCCTGGGTCCTCTCCTGTTTGGTATCTACTTTTGTGAAGTATAGGCTAACACAGAAGTTCTTTGGCTAATGAAGTTCACAGATGACTGCAAACTAGGAGCCATAATCGAAACTCCTAACGTTGTGGATATCCTACGAAAGGCCCCCTTTGAGACAGATGTCTGGTGTCAAAGCCATGGCCCCAAGCTCAATGCCAAAAAGTGCACTGTCATCCCCTTTGGTAAAAACTCTGTACCCATGAGCTACCACATAGGTGGTAGTCTACTTAACACCGAAAGTGTGATAAGAGACCTTTGGACACAGGTGGACAGTAGTCTCTCCTTTGATAATCACATTGCCACAGTAGTCAGGAAATGCTTCTGCATGGCACACCTCATTACAAAAGGTTTCTCATCCAGGAAAAAAAGAGGTCATTGTTCCCCTCTACTCGTCACTCATTAGACCCATTATAGAGTACAACGCCACTTTTGGTATATACCTCACAAGACATCTACAACAACTGGAAAGGCCGCAGAAATACCTCACAAAGAGGATTACCCGCCTCAAACAGATGCCCTATGCAGACCATCTCAAAAAAACTCCAGCTTTACTCTGTCACATATTGCCTACTCAGAGGCGATCTCTGCCTAACATACAAAGCTATGTCAAACCCAGACCTGTTGGACATGCTCCACTTAAAGAAATCCCAATCCCTCCGAGCTACATGCTCTAGGGACTTAAACTTTGTCACCACAATAAACAGAACAAGCTGGAGGGATAGATTCCTGTCCCAGAGACTTCCCATAGACTGGAACAAACTACCTATCTATATCAAGCAAAGCTCCTCATTAGCACTCTTCAAGAAAAATCTTGATGATTGGATGGGAGATAGGAAATTCACCCCCGGGGATCACCACTGTGGCTCTGCTCAACAGGGGCACAGGAAAATAATTTTCTTGGGTGGCGAAAGCCAGGATACCTTTTTGGCTAGGCTTACATAGGCCCTAGGGCCAATAGCCTAGTACCTACCTATGAAGCTATGAATGTGAGTTTCAAAGGTAGAGAAGTTTACTGCTCATGCTAAGTCTCTTTTCATTGCAAGACTGTATTGAAAATTAAAAAATAGGGTATCTGAACATATTAACATGATTAGAAAAGAAAAGGAGGAGAATGCACTGGCAAGACACCATAATAACTACCCAGGTTATACATTTACCTTTAGGGTAATTGGCCAGGTTACACCTACTGTAATGGGGCGCCTTTTTCATTATTATTAGAAAGGCAAGAGGTTCTATGGCAGCTGCGTTTAGACGCAGGTAGAAAGCCTTGGTTGAACGAGGTAACTTCTATAGTCTGTATTTTAAAACTAAAAAGTCTTCAGAGATGAAGAATTTAAACAATAAATAAAAATAATGAACAAAAATATTTATTTGTACATCATTATTATTCACTTTTATACAAGGTTATTAATATTGGCAATGTTTAACTTAGAAATGAAAACATTTAGAGGCTCACCAGTCTCATTGCACTGAGGGTGGGGGAAAGTTTTTTACTAGAAAGTGAATGAATCTAAATGTATTTATTATCATCACTGTTATTATGATAAGTACTACAACTATGTATTATTCTATTTTAATACATTATTTGGTCTTAACAGAATATAAAAATATACACAGAATGTGATTAACTATTCAGATTTAACTGAAATCATAAATTGTAAAAGTATTAAATGAATGGTTTTACACAGTATTTTAAATGAATTTTAACATGTGACTTTTAAAGTGAAAAATTAGTGAAGGTTGTTAGGAATTGGGTAATTAGTGTTGGTGTAATGAATGAGTTGTATTTAAGATGTGTGTATTAGCTGTGAACTTTGTCTGAAGAAGTCCGTTCACTGAACCAGACGAAAAGCGCTTCACTTTATTTGTCTGTTTCATTAAATTTGTGCAGCCGAACTAGTTATCTCTGAGTGCCTCTTTACTACGATTGTTTTTAGCAAATGGTTTAGTGTTTGTGCTATTTTATTTCAATTTCTGTAATCATTGTAGAAGTAAATAAGAAAACAGTATGTATGCTGATAGGTTTGAACAGTGTTTATGGTAACTGAGGAGAAATAGCCAACTAATGGAACACTGGAGTGGCTGGGGAGGGAGTTGTAGCTGGAGCGGCAGGGGTTGCCAGACTATCCATTCAAGTAAAACAAAGCTCATCCCTGTCTATATTCAAATGCAACTTGGATTTAAGGATGGGTAATAGAAAAAGTACTCCAGAATTGCCCCTTATGCCACTAATGGATAGAGGCAGTTCCTAAATGCTGCATCCCTTACATGGGTCCCCTCAAATTATCAATGGTATAATCACAGTTATTCTCACTAGGGCTAATGTACAATTATCAGCCATGGGATAGGTAAGACCAATCAGGAAATGTTAATTCAAGAAACAAAAGGGTAATTGGCTAAGCTTGAAATGTCCTCTAAGTGAACTTATGTTGTGGTAGTAAATAGTTTTAAAAAAATGCCCTTTTTAGATCACTAAGTGCCCCTCTCACCCTCCGTCCCCCAGTCTTCAACAGCTTCCGGCACCTATGCATTCCAGCTATCAATAGCAGTCAAGAAGGAATCACAGTCTGCCTAACAGAATCCTTTCTGTAGTTATGTAAATTATAAATCTTGCCTTCAACTTCAAAGAAAGTTCTGGCAGGCAGTCTCCTGAATCTAAAACTGTAAATATTGTTTTACAGCTACAATCTGTATTCTTCACACTACTTCTCTGGGATCTCTCTGAGGCCTCAAAAGAACTGTCAGGGATCTGCCTTTATCTGGATTAACACTTTCCCCACCAATACCTGTTTAAAAAAAAAAAAAAAAAAAACAAATTCACAAAACAGTCAGTTATTAGTTTAGAAAAAGCATACATTTATTTCCTTTTAAAAGGCAATGTCAGATGCTAGACATGCATAGATTTCTTCTGACCCTGGAATGGACACTACTGGACTTTCAAAACAGACCATTTTTATAACTGTTTTGAGAGCATGTTTTTAATTTATCATCTGTCCATTATCCAATAAGTGGACACTAAAGCTTCTGTTACTAGAATCTTGTAATTATTCGTAAGTTCTGACATGATTCTGGAATCATTATTTTCCTCGTTTTTGGTACAATCCAAGAACAGGCAGTTTTCTTTTTATCAGATTAAGAAATTAATAAAGAAAGTGTGAAGTGTCAGCATTTCTAGTAAAATTCCTAATAAACATTGCAATATGGAGTACAGTTTTCTTTCTGATACTTAAAGTCCAGAATAACTGTTATAACAGAATACATTATTTAAAATGTATGGCCTAGATTAGAACTGCATTTTAAGAGTCCATACCTTATGTAGATTACAAGTCTGTCACTGGAAGCCTATTCAAGTTATTTTGTCAAACCTTGGCATACATGACATAATTATAACTGAAATATGTAATGATGTCCTCCTATTCTCATGCTGCAGTATTCCTAACCTTAGGGAGTTTGCTGCCTGCAGCACCGGACATCTGGCCAGTATACCAAAGTCTTGAAAGCAGGGGTACGTGCGACATTGCATGTAAGAGCCATAAACTGACACTGGCTATATCTGTGACGTCTGCATGTACCCAATTCAGAACTTTTCTGCCGAAGTGTGTTTTAAGACGTCTGATCACCAGCTCCAGTAATCCAGCATTTGTTTGACTTCGGCCATCCATTTTCGACGATCGTTCCTGGTGGTCTACATTCAGATAAGTACCCTTCTGGGTTTTTTTCTTGTTTTCTTACCTTTTTCAGACGCATATCATCTAGGAAGGGAAAGAGCACTTGTGGAAGACAAATTCTACATAAGGACACACACGATCAGTGTTTATTTTGTTTAGGTGCAGGTCACTACTACAAGTCCTGTGATAATTGCCAATCTTTTGTCCTCAAACCCCTTAGAAGCTGTCTATCTGCTTTAAATCTCTATTTGGAGAATTAGTTTCTCCGATGTTTGGTGTCCAGGATGGAAGGCAGAGCAGGCTCCTCCAATGAGCTGCCAAGGACGAAGGCTAAGAAAGTTAGACCCGATGTCCAAGCTGCATCTAAGGTGTCTAGTGAGATTCTCGAGGCAAGTCTTAGACCAGGATCACTTCGGGCTTCGGGAATTACGCTGCTACTGGAAACCAAAATGGAAGCCGGCACAGCGGATATCCAGAGTACATCCTCTGAGGATTTACAGCTATCAGCTCCTGATGGTGAGGGGGAACCACAGCTCATGGTATTGGAGGGCCCTTCTGCTGCCTTGCCCATTCACTTTGTTGACACTCAGGCTTACTACTGCTCCTCCTACCTCCTTAAAAGAAAACAGAAGGAGAAAGACAGGGCTAAAGACCCTACTCCAGCTTGGGAGACCTTTTCCCAGTCTCTATTCAAGGTCTTTCAGGTACTCCAGACCCAGGTTCCCCAGTCAGGCCAACCACTTGTTTCACAGGAAGAATCAGAGGAAGAGTCTTCCTCCTCAGAAGAGTCCCTGACCTATTGTTCTCAGATTGAATCCACTAAGGATAACCCCTGAAGAAGAAGAGTCCCTCACTCCTGATTCCCCTGGAGAAGATTTCTCCTTTGGGGATACTATTTCCTTGCTTAGGCAGCATTTTAAGTGGGAGGTCTCAGATGTTTCTGAGACCAAGAAGAGATATTTTGAACTCCTGCAGATGGCTCAGCCCTCACAATCTGCAGTTCTGCCTTTAGTTCCAGCATTCCAGGATGCCATCTTAGCTGCTTCCCACCACAGCCTCCTGCTAACAAGAGATCAGGCAGATTTTATAAAGTGACTGCAAAGGAGCAGTATATTTTCAAGAATCTGCCAGCAGATCCTGCTGTTATTGCAGTTTCAGTTGATAAGTCTTCAAGGCAGCTACCTTCACCTTCCCTTTTCCCACTGATAAGGACAGTAAATTTATGGATAGGTTGGGGAAGAAGATATATACTTCTTCCACCTTGGCTGTAAGAGCAATTAACTATCAGACTCGTATGGCCAAGTTTGCTCTGGATTACCTGACCAAGATCTCTTCTCTGCTGTCTCACATGCCTGACTCACCAGCTAATGCTCAGGTGACAGGGCACTCAGTTAAGTGCAGTTATGATGCTGTTGAAGCCTCTTCCAAATCTGCTCCTTCTAGTTCTGTGTTAAGGAGGTTCTCATGGTTGAGACTCCAACCTTTGTCTTTGGGTGTCCAGGCCAAATTGTTAGATGCACCTTTGGATAAATCAGCACTCTTTGGTGCTGCCTCTGTAGAACTACTTAAGTCACTGCAGGAAAAAGGAAAAGACTTACAGAATCTGAAACATTTATTGGTTTCACCTGTTCCCAGTTTCCATAAGAACTGCCCCCAAAAGCCTAGTTTTGTCAAGTCAAGAGGCAGTCCTCCCATTCCTCTGTTGCTCAGTCCAGGGGACGAAGACAACCTAGGAAATAATCTGCTCCTAAATCTTCTTCCGCCTCAACACCTTCTTCCTATCGGAGGCAGCCAGACCCAGATAGAGGTCCTCCACTGTGACTCTCTTCCTCCACCCTCTCTCCCTAGGCCTAACCCTATCCCTACCCTCCTGGCAGAAAATTATCACAGACAGGTGGGTGCTGTCCATCATCGAGAGAGAATACTTTATGACTTGGTGGGCATCTCCACCATTCCAGGGAGTTCCACAACCCCCACTCAGTCAGCTTCCACTCTTTCCCACTATCCTGAGCCAACTGCTCTCTCAGGGCACTATAGAAGAAGTACCCGAGGATCAGTTAAGCAAGGGGTTTTATTCCAGAATGTTTTTGGTTCCAAGAAAAGATGGTCTTTGGAGACCCATTCTTGACCTATCCTACCTCAATCTCTTCCTCAGGGTACCTACCTTCACATTACAGCACCTTCTTCCCCTTATTCCTCAGCAAGCCTTCATGACCTCCATGTATCTGAAGGATGCATGCCTTCACATCCCTAGTCATCCCACTTACAGGAAATTTCTTCTTTTCTCAGTGGGTTACTCAAATTTTCAGTTCTCTGCCTTGTCCTTTGGACTCTCCACAGCCCCAAGAGTATTCACCAAATGTCTAACCCCAGTAATTGGATATTGCAGACTACGGGACATACAAATTTATCCTTACTTGGATGAACTCCTGATCCTACACCAGGATTCTCTCACCCTGTTTCAACACCTGGATTTGGTTTGCAGGATCTCTCAGACTCTAGATTTCACTGTGAATTGCCTAAAGTCTCAAATGACTCCCCCCACAAGATCTTGTTTTTCTAGGGTGCAGGATAAGGACATACTTGACAATTTTCCACTCCCTCCTACCACTAATAACCATCTCAGCCACAGAATTCCTGAGAACCCTGGGATTTATGGCCTTCTTGATCCCCACGATCCCGCTAGCCAGGATGCTCTGAGATTCAGGCCCTTATGGCTTCACCTCCCTACCTTGTTTTTCATAAGGATAGGGTTCCCCTAAGAACTATCCCTTCCTTCATGCCAAAAGTAGTTAATGAAATATCATTAAACCAGACCATTAATTTGCCTGTCTTCTATCCTCAGCCACAGAACTCCTCAGTAAGGTTCTATTTAGACAAGATCAAATCCTTCAGACTGTCTGATCAGCTATCTGTCTTCCTTCATCTTAGGGCTCTAGGCAAGGCCATGTCAAAACAAACAATTGCCTCCTGGATTTCTAAGGCTATTGCCTTTTGCCATTCCTTTCATGGAAAACAATTGAGTTCCTCTGTCAAAGCCCATTACACTAGAGCTGTTTCCTCTTCAGCAGCCTATTTGAAGGACATTGATTACTCTTCTCTTCTGGAGGCAGCAACTTGGTCCTCTGTACATACCTTCATCAAGCATTACAAACTGGACTCCATTTACAGAGCTAGAACAGTTTGCTAGGTCTATTCTGCAGGATCTCATCATACACTCTGCTCCCCACATTACTGCCTAGAGAGCTTTGGCACTCTCCATAAGGTTAAGAATACTGCAACATGAGAATAGAAGGACATAGAATAGTTGTTTAAGAACTTACCATAACCATAGATGTCCTTCTCTTGCATGTTGCAGTATTCACTCCCACCCACCTACACCCCTTCTCTTTTGACCATATTATAAACTGAGTCCTTTCCCTGACTACTGACTTTTGTGTCTGGGAGGGGTTTTATACTACCTTTTACTCCTCCTATTCCTGGGGGCTCTCTCTATGCGGCAGCCATTTCTGAATTGGGTATGTGCAGATGTGTTAGATATAGCTGGTGTCAGTTTATGGCTCTTACATGCAACGTCGCACGTACGCCTGCTTTCAAGACTTTGGTATACTGGCCGGATGACCGGTGCTGCAGGCAGCAAACTCCCTAAGGTTAGAAATACTGCAACATGGAAGAGCAGGACATCTATGGTTATGGTAAGTTCTTAAACAACTATTCTATCTTATAGCAATATGTTATATGCAAAATGATATACTATTGACAGTTATCACTTGTGACACTTATGGAAGTAGAATGCACTTTTAAATTGTGAAGATCAGTTAAATAGAAATATAGACAAAACATAGTCTTTGCTTTGAACTGAATAGTGCATATTATATATACCCAGCTGAAAAGAATATATATTTCACTTTGCTTATACTTTAAATATGGGATATCAAGTCTTTCAATATAAATCTGAAAACATGCACTTTATTTTATTCAGAAAGTAGCTTGCATGGAGTTTAACCCTGGAGTATAGTATAAAATAAGTCATGTCAGAGTATATTTTCCCCAAGCGTTTCTGTTGACAGTTAAAAAATGCTTTTCTTCTTTCTTAGCAAAATCATTAAAGGTGATTATCAAAATAATGAACTGTTCACTGTCAGTGATAAATAGAAAACAAAAGTAACACAAAGCATATTTTTCAGGGAAAAGCCACAAAAAAGTACATAGGTATAAACTATATACATATATATATTTTTTTTACAAATGTATTCTACTGTGAATCCTACATTTTTAAATTATAAAAATAAATTAGAAATACATTTCTATTTTCTAAATGATCAAAAATAAAGATGAGACTTTTTTTATACATAACACTGTTTTTTTTAGTTATGCCATATTTACTAGCTCACATCAAGCACACCTCAGGACTGAATGTAGGTTTTTAAACTTTCCACCACACCCTTTGAGGTAAGCTTTAAGGTCAAACATTTCTTTAACGACATCCTTTACATCCGACCACCAAAAAATGCATTTGCTCTCCATGGGACCTGAACTACGTATAGGAAATATTAACCCTCTCTCTCTCTTTCAACCTTCATCTTCTGCTTATTTAAAGTTCTGAACATGGAAGTCAGTTTCTTAATGCTTTGATTTCTTCTAAAAGGGTCTCAGAGCTACAAGCTCAAATGTATTCTCCATTCTTTCTGTCTTTTCATAAAGACAGGATTTCACTTAGGAAATATCTGATGTTCTTCACGTTTCACTGTTGCAATCCTGACTTGTGAGATTTCCTACCATGAAAGCCATTGGCCAGTCTGAGCACCAGAGAAAAAATCTCTTTCCTGCATGGCTGGCAGCCATCCTGACCAAAGTCATTAAGCTTGGGTGTATAGGGAGACAGCCGACATCATGATATCAGTCTTTTTTTTTGCTGTCAGAGCCTGAGGCAGTATTTAAATGCATTGGTCAGTATGCACCAGAGAGAAGTAATCTGAAAGCTAAGTACCCCATTGAGGAACTCTCTTTTTCTTGCTTTACCTCATGCCAGATAAGGTTAACAGTCTTCTCCATTGTGGTAAGTAGATTCCACACAGAGACTTCCGTTCACTTTACCTGTGTAGGCCCAGATCATGGCGTACCTAACTGCAGTTTCTGTGACTGTTTTAACTCTAGGACTATTAGACAAAGGACCTGGCTCGATACCTTAGTATCATATCTAGTTCTCAGCATTCAATGGTGTCCATAGGTTGTTCTGAGGATGAGCTCCCTAAGTGCAAAAGGAATAAAGAGACCCAAGCTTAGTGCCTCAGATGACAATCTTTCTCCATCAGCCAGTCTTCCAAGGCTCATGATCGTTGAAGAAGGCATTCGCAGCCCCCTTCAGTGGCTGAAGTGGTGGCACAGGCCTCTGTTGAGACCCATTCGAAGTATGATTTGCTGTCGGGTCCCTCAACTTCTACACAGGCCTTAGCTTTTGGTTCATCGAGCAGGTCCGGGGCTGCTCGGCAGGGCTCAGCTTTCGATGAGCTCGCTATAACTGCTGACGGTCCTTTGCGGCATCAGCCCACACTGATTACTCATTCTTCCAGAGAGGCTGGCATCAGGGTTGTGGATGTTCCTAGGTCCAAGGCCAAAGCTACTCCAAAGAAGGGAACTTCCTCAGGGCCTACGGGCTCCCACTCATAGGGATAACAAAAGGATTTGTTCAGGTTAGCTGAATATTAGATCTCCCTGGTCAGATCTAGGCAACTCCCCATTGAGTCTTCCCCTGGTGAAAAGAAAAAGGGATCCTACTCCTATAGTATTTTCTGACTCCTTTGAATCTGATATGGATTCTGACCAGGAGGAGTCTGTTTTTGTTGAACGACCCTCCCTGACTTCATTTGAGGACTCAGATTCTGAAGAAAATCTGTCTTCTGACCCCCCCCCCCCAAGGACATTACTTTTGCAGGCCATGAAGGAACATTTCCAGTGGGAAGTGCAAGATTACTCACAGTCCAAAAAGAGGATTAGGGAATTCACTGACCTGCCAGAGCACTAGCCTGTTGCTTTTCCTCCTGTTTAGAGATTGTATAGGATGTTTTCATGGATTTCTCTTTGAAACATGATTCTCTTCCTCCAGGCCTTTGGAAACCATACAGGTTTTATAGGGTACTGGACTCTCATACACATCTTTTTAAGAACCCTTCTGATGATCCAGAGGTTGTCACTCAAGTACCCAAAGGGGCTAGAGCCAGTTCCACTAAAAACCCTTTATCAACTGATAGGGGGCAGGGCTCTTGATAGATTTGGCAAAATGTTTACACTTCTGCCACCTTAGCTATGAGGGCCTTTAACTGCCAATTCCACGATTAAATGCCAGCTGACCATTTTGAAACAGCTGAAGCAAAAAAAATTACTACCCTTGAGGACAGAATCTTTCCAAGGAATTATTAAACATTTGTCACTGTAGCTGTCAAGTAGCTAGGCATTCCTTATACTGTGGTTATGATGTTATGGAGTCTTTCAGCCGGGCTGCAGCCACTGGCTCTGTTATTAAAAAGCGTGCATGGCTAAGGGAACAATCTCTCCCTCAGCATGTCAAGTCAAATGTTTTGGATGCCCCTCTGGATAAGGGCTTCCTCTTTGGACCTAAAGCTGAAGCTGTACTTAAGAAGATGGAAGACAAATCTAAATCTATGCAAACTGTGAAAGACTTCCTTCAAGTTCAGCCTCCTAGGTTTTGTAGGAACTATCCCTCTAAACATTGGTCCTTTCCCCTCACAATCCAAAAGCAGACAGAGGAAACCCCAGAGAGAAAGGACATAAAGGCAACAGCAATTACAAAGCCTAGGCAGTGGACCTCAGACACTCCCAGGAAAAGGAATTCTAGGCCACTGGCCCCTGGTAGAGAGCAGCAATGAGTCATCCATCCCTCTCTCTTTGCACCCCTCCCTCACAAGACAAGGAGGAAAATTATCCCTGTTGAAGGAGAATTAGTCACTCATTACTTCGGACAGGTGGGTTCTGGAGATCAGAAGTTGTGTTGTGACTTTAAGAAGCATTTCAAAGTGAGGGCACATGTGTATAAATAGAGAGCATGTACAGGCAGCAGTGCCCTTTTGAGTGAACAGCCAGAGTGTTAACACGTATGAGTGCAGTAGTCAGTCTGTTTATAAGTTTATTTTAGTTTAAGTTACTAAGCCTCAATCCTGATGAGGTTGTATGTAATAAAGCTGCTTGAACTGAACCTACAACTCTTCACCCATTTTATCTTGACCGGATGAGCAACATGGTGTCAGGAGTGGCATGTCTGAATGACATGGTGTTAGAAGTGGCATGCCTGAATGACATGGTGTTGGAACCGGGATGTCTCAACAACAAGAAGCCAGAGGTCGAGCCATGGGGTGCACAGTTAGAAATGGAGGTATATAGAGGAATGACTCGTCCCAACCTGCTCAAACAATTGAAAATTATCAGAAATGAATTTCAGGTAATTAAAACTCGCATAGACGATTTATTTTGTAAAGACAACAATACGCAGCATTCTCAAAGCACAAAACTCATTATTAATCAAATGAAAAACACAAAATGTTTTATTAATTAAATGTGTTCATAACCACGATATTTGATAAAGTTATTTGAAATACTTATGAGAGCATTTAGAATTACTTCTGATTTCCATAACGAGCATGTTAAAACTAAAAAGAGCACAAGAAAAGTATAATAAGCATGGTAAAATTCAAACGAGCACAGAGAGTAAAATAAAAGGGCAAAATGAGCATTGAAAAGCAAAGCAACTACATTTTTGATATGAGCTACTATTTCGCATTGACTAAAGCTATTTAAAGTATAACTAGAGTTGTTCAAAGTATCTCAGTGTGTAAAGTGCAGTAATTTCAAAGGGCTTCTTACACTGTACAGAGTTATTTTGCAAAGTACAGTTATTGTGAGACGTTTGATGTGCTGTTTACAGTTCATTCGCAGAGTGCAGTCATTTAGAAGTTTTTCTTACACTGATGAGTGGTTTCGCAAAGTACAGTGATTTCAAAGTGTTTCTTGTCCTACAGAGACTTATTTCTTGAAGTGCAGTTATTTCAAAGAGTCTGTTGTGCTATTGCGAGTAATTATAAGTTTCTGGCATAAATTTCTGACATATATGTGTATACGTTCTTACATAATTCCAAGGGTCTTTATTACGGCATGTTGGCACTGCAGATGCATTTTGTAGACCCAGTCCCCTTGTGTTTGATCAAAATATTGCACAGAATTGGAGAGTATTTGAGCATGAATATGATATTTTCATACAAACAGCTTTTTCTGGTAAAGATGCACATATGAGGGGATTTATTCTGCTTAATCTAGCAGGGTCTGAAGCCATTGAAAGAGAGCATTAATTTGTGTATGTACCAGCAGTATATGCAGGATAAGGGGGAAACTGTCATATTGTTGTACAAGCTGAATCAAGGGAAGACCCTAGTTCACGAAATGTAAATTTAGAGAAATGTGTAACCCCCAGACAAATGTTACATTGGAGAGGCACTTATTTTGTACAAAAGACGAAACGCCAGGAGAAACCTTTGCAGCTTACATTGCTGACTTAAGAAACAAAGCTAAAATGTGCAGATTTGGTGATTTGAAAGATGAGTTGATAAAGGACAGGCTTGTGTGTGTTACTAATGCTGCAGTGAGAAAGATTTTGTTTCAAGACAGTGATTTAACATTGAGCAAAGCCACAGACATTTGTAAAATACACGTGCTTACAGAAAGGCACACAAATATGCTTGCAAGTGATAACAGCATGGTTTCAGTAACCTCTAGAGCAAACTCAGACAGCATGCAGAATGTTGCTAACAGAAACAGGCCTAAGCACATGGCAGCTGCAGCCCCTGCAGGATTTCCAGGGAGAGCCCGTACCTTTCCAGCAAGTTCTAAGACTAGTTCAGTAAAACGGATATGCTCAGTGCAGCACAAGGGTGAGTCAGCAAAACCCAAGTCAAGTCTCATTGTTAACTGTCGTTATTGTGGTGCCAATCACGAGTCCAAAAGAGAAAAGTACCTAGCATTTGGTCAGCAATGCCACAAATGTAAAAAAATGGAACCACTTTCAAAAGCTTTGTAAATCAAGCAAGCCTTATTCATTTTTTAAGAAAGGTCACTCAAAAAAGCAAGCTGATCATATAGAAAGCTGCAGCTCTACTTTCTATGTAGATGGTGTATCAGTGGTTGGTGAAAAAGTTAATGTAGTAGATTTGCTGAAGTGTTTTGTACTGTCCTGATTAATGGTCAGCCCACAGAGCTCAAGGTGGACACTGGTTCAAAGTGTATTGTTATGTCAGCAGAAACATTTCATGAGTAAGAGTTGGTGAGCAACTTAATTTAGCCAATTGTGAGAATCTTGTTGCTTATGGCGGTGAAGCGATTAAAACCAAAGGCTCAGTAGTGATTTCGTGCTATTCAGCTGGGAACAATTACAGCTTGCAATTTTATATAGTCAAAAGACCTGTACAGTCATTATTAGGTCTCAGAGACAGTTTAAAAATGAAACTGCTTTCTTTTACCAAATAAGTTCTTCATGTAAGGTAAATTTCCAGTTGTGTACTCCATGAAATTAGACCCAGAGGTCAGTCCAGTGATCACACCAGCATGAAGAATTCTGATAGCTATGCAGGACAGAGTCAAAGTCCAGTTGGATAAAATGTTGCAGCAAGGTGTGATTTGTCCAGTTACAGAACCAGTTGAATGGGTGTCTTCCATGGTAGTTGTTCATAAGAAAAGCTCAGATGAAATCAGAATATGTATTGACCCAAGAGATTTAAAGCATTAAAGAGACCCCACCGTCGTATGCATACAGTCGAGGAAGTTGCTACCCTCATGCCAAATGCCACAGTTATTTCTTAGATGCAAAGAGTTCATTTTGGCAAGTAATGCTTGATTGCAAATCTTCATTACTGACTACATTCAGTACACCATTTGGTAGATACAAATTTCTCAGAATGCCTTTTGGAATAAATTCTGCCTGTGAAGTCTTTTAGTGTGCAATGGAGTACAATTTTTTAGGCTATCCGAGTGTTATAATAATAGATGATTTACTGGTTAGAGGCAATGGTAAAGTAGAGCATGACAGAAATCTCAGGAAAGTTCTGGAAAGAGCACATGAAGTGAATCTAAAGCTTAATCCTCTGAAATGTAAATTCAGGCTAGCGGAAGTTACTTATGTCGGTCATTTATTTACTGGTTCAGGTTTATGACCGGATCCTTTAAAAAAAAAACAGCCATTCTTGAGATGTCAGCTCCAGAGAATGTCCAAGCCTTATAGCATTTTCTTGGTATTGTTAACTATTTGAGCAAGTTTATACCAGACTTCAGTGAATTATCTGTGCCCTTAAGAGAGCTGACACATAAAAATGTTTCCTGGTCATGGTTGGGAGAACACAAGAGAGCATTTGATTACCTGAAACAGAAAATTGTCAGTCCACCAACGTTAAGATACTATGATGTCCACGAACCGGTAATTCTTTCCTGTGATGCTTCAAAGTTTGGCCTTGGTGCAGTTATTCTTCAAGAGGACAGACCAGTAGCCTATGCATCTAGAACCCTTACCCAAGCTGAGATGCAGTATGCTCAAATTGAGAAGAAACATTTGGCAATTGTGTTCGCATCTTTGAAGTTCCATGATTATATTTATGGCCAAGCTATCAGGATTGAGACTGATCATCTACCTCTAGTCACTATTTTAAAAAAGACTATGCACTGGGCTACATGGCATCTTGCATCCTTATGGTTCCTCTGGCTAGGCTGCACATGAGGAAGCTCTAGTGGTAATTCAAGAATGTGTGGTGCCAGAACTCACAATCCCTTTCATCCAAAATACAGCTGATTCCTTGTCTTGAGGAGGAATTTGCATGGTGGGCATGGGCTTGTGCTCAGAATCAGGGTCTTCCTTTCAGATTCACTCCTCAGGAGTAAACACTCACCACAGGTTCTTCAGAGACAGCTTGGAGGGCTCATTTCAAACATTTGCAATTCCAGTGGAAGTGGGAAATCAAGTTCAGAGACAAACAAACTGGAAAGAGCTGATGGCAATGCAAAAAGTCCTGGTAACATTCAGAGAAAAATTGAAACCAGGGGTCCTGTTGGTAAAAACAGACAACATCACAGTCATGGTACATAAACAAGCAGCCAGGGAGGCATACATTCCTACCCTCTGTCACCTGGCAATGCAGGTTTGGGAGACCTCTCATTCTCTGGGGTTGCATCTCTCGGGACAATACCTTCTAGGTGCTCAAAATACACTTACAGATCACCTCAGCAGAAACATGCTGGATCCCCATGAATGGAAACTGCATCGGGAAACATTTCTCAGCATAGTCAGAAAATGGGGAGTCCCCCTGGTAAACCTCTTTGCCACCAAGGAAAATGCTCAACTGAAAATATTCTGCTCCAGGAGCAAGCTACTCTCAGCCTGGAAGACAGATGCTTTCTCTTTCCTTTGGACTCACCTCTTCATTTATGCATTTCCACCCTTACCGCTTCTTCCTCAAGTGCTTCTAAAAATAAGGGAAGAGGGGCCAAGGGCAATACTGATAGCCCCAGGGTGGCCCAGACAGCATTGGTATCCTCTACTACTCAACCTAACTAAAGAGAATCTATGGCAGTTACCTCAGAGGGTGGACTTTCTGATTCAGGACAAGGGAAGGACTGTGCATCCCAACCTGCAAATACTCAAACTCTCAGCCTGGATAATCCCACAACATTCAGAACCAAGCCTGACGTAAGCAAGCAGGTTCAAGACATCCTTAAAGAGGCCAGAAGGCCTAGTACTAGGAATGCTGTCTTTAAACATTCTAGATTATGCCCCCACTATACTAAGTTCAGATTTGCTATTCTTGACAGGATAATAAAAAATCTAAGAGGGGTGACTTTAGCACACTTCTTGAAGTGAAAGAAATTAAATGGCAACTAAGATTGCATGCTTCTTATGCCCCAGGACTAAACGAACATATTAGCATTCAACCATGGTTAAACTACAAGTCAGTGTTTTTAGAGTGATGGTTTACAGCCTTCTACAAAATTTATTTTAATTTTTAACACTTTTCTACATTTACAAGTTTTTTAATTTACAGGTTTTTAAAATATTTATATTTAACTTATTCAACATGTTTTTTAGTTAAGTGAGTTGATATATGAGATTAGGGTCTATTTCTTTAAAGAAGTCCCACTGCTCAATTTAATTGGTTGTAGGTTAATTTTACCTTTTTTGGAGGGCTTTTTGGGTATATAAATTGGGTAGAAATGTTTTTCTGGTGTATTCTGATGAAGTCCTAGTTATAAGGATGAAAGCGCTCAATACGTTTATTTAATTTGTTGTTATTTTTTTTGTGTTTGGTGTTTAATAAACTGGTTATGAAGGATCTGTCCTATTGTATCTTCCATTGCTGGCAACCAGTTCCTCTTGTTATATAGTACTAGGAAGTCTTACTCAACTAAATGGAAACATTTTCCATCTGATGTTAACAACAAGGCCACAATCCTGCTTTTAGCCAAGATTTCCATCATCCTCAATTATCTGGCTAGTCCGGTTGACAAGGGCCTATCCTGTTCTTTCATCAAAATTCGTGCCTCTGCTATTTCAGCCCACATCCTTGTTTTTCCTCTTGCCTTTTCACACCCCCTGCTAAGGTAATTCCTTAGGGGGTGAGCCACATCAGACCTCCCACAAGACCTCATTTGAATTTTGTTCTGGAAAAAACTGACTCTGCCTCCTTTCAAACCATCTGTTTCTGCTAACTTAAAGTTTCTAACGTGGAAAACTGCTCTTTTGCAGGCTATTACCTCTGCTAGGAGAGTCTCTGTGCTGCAGGGTCTCATGGCAGTGGAACCATTTCTCATCTTCCATCCAGTCAGAGACTCCCTCAGGACTAACCCTTCCTTTTTGCCCAAGGTGGTCACTGACACATCCTTGAATCAAGCCATACACCTGCCTGCCTTCTTTCCAAATCATCAGAACCAAGGGGAAAAAAACCCTACATTCCTTGGATGTACATAGCTCCATTACTATCTTGACAGAACTAAAACTTTCAGAAAATCATACCAACTCTTTGTGGCCTTTGCACAGGTTCTGAAGGGAAACCAGTTTCCAAACAGACTATTTCCAAATGGATCTCTCACTGTATCTTGTTTTGTTACAGCCATAATGGCAAGAAGCCACTTGAGGCTGTTAGGACTCACTCCGCTAGGGCTACTGCTACCTCTACAGCCTTTTCCAAAAAGAGTCCCTATCAAGGGCATTCTGGAAGGTGCTATCTGGTCTTCTGAGTATACCTTCACCAAACACTACCACTTGTCAGCCTTTTCCAGGTCCAGAACAGGATTCACCACTGCTATTTTGCAAGGCATCCTCTCCTCTCCCTAATCTTCCTTCTTTCAGCTTTGGGAATCATCCCACAAGTCAGGACTGCAACAGTGAAACATGGAGAATATAGTACATTGTGTACACTTACCATAAATGTAGATGTTCGAGTGTGTTCAGTGTTGCAGTCTTCTTTCACTCCCTCTGGCCCCCTTAGCCTACAGGGTAGTCTGGTTCAAACCTCTTCTGAAGCCAAGGAGAGCCATTGTTTTCCTTTTCAAAGCTCATTCTGCAAGAGCTGTTACCTCTTCATGTGACTTTAAAGGTCTGAACTCAAGAACTGTTGTAGAAATAGCCACTTGTTTTTCCATTCACACCATGAGGCACTAGATGATAGATGCATTTTAAGGACTAGAAGTGGTTTTGCCAGATCTATTCTTTAATGAATTCTGAACTCCATTTTTGCACCTCTAACCTCCTCCCAATTAGTATAAAAGCTTTGGGAATCTTCCCATTTGTAAGCAATACTGCTGCAGTTATCTGATGAAGTACATAGCACAGTTATGTAAGAACTTACTATTGCATAAGGTGCAATTTGGACCTATGGAATAGATGGGGGAAATGAAATATTTTGAACCCTTTAGAAATATAAAGAGAATCAGAAAGTCTTGTGCAGTGTGAGCATGGATGGTCTTATTTGCTCAGTTAGTATTGCATAAGGTATTTTTTTATTATTATACTAGCCTTCAGTCCTATAGGTTAAGTGCACTGCGCACAAGGATTGCACAGTTTTTATTATATGGCTTTGACATGCTGGTTTCTCTTGCAATAAAAGTTGCTCCTTGTTAATAATAATAATAATAATAATAATGATTACCATAAGAGTAGATGTCTGAATATGTGCTTCATTAGATCACTGTTGTAATATATGCACCTCCCTTCCTCCCCAAGTTTTAGTGTTATACTTCTCTTTCTATGCTCCTTGGCTGAGGTGGAACTATTTTCCTCCCTTTACCCTACCAGAGTCCATTTCCTAGACTTTTTTTAGCCTTGGACACATTCTCCCATGGCAAGAAATTTCTGAGGAACTTTGTGCCCATACTGCCCTTATGTCGTTTGGACATACATTGTGACAGGAAGATGCCCAAGCTATGGTATATTGGATGAAAGTGCATGAACCTTGGCATAATATTTGCCATTAGTAAGCAATACTGCAACAGTGATCTGTTCAGGTATCTACTGTTATGGTAAGTTCTTGCACAATTGTCCTATCCATCATAGTGCCAAATCATGTATGATGTCTACAATCCAGAATGGTTCCCATGGACTAAAACACCTATATGGTGCCCCTCCTAAGGAGAGGGCGCTGCATGTAAATAAGCTGGAACTACATGAAATCCTTGTTTTGAGAGCTGTAAAAATGAGGTGTATCAGCATGGGCACTGACTTCACCTTCCATCCACAGTCTTCAGAGACGATGAAAGTCTGTCAGTGGGCTATAGATAGAGGAAATAGAGTAAATCACCACCTTTAAAGATGCTCATGCCTCAAGTGAGGTAAACATGCTGAACCACTTTTTCGGACCTGTTTGAGAGGCTTTGTCTCTCCAAGCTTTTCTGCATGTAGGGCTCTGTTGAGACAAGTTTGTTCATTACATAGGAGAATGCTGTCATCCTATTGTGCTAAGTTCATCAAGGTATAAGAGGGAGCTGACATTGGGTGCGTGTTTTCTTTTGTGTTAGGAAAAATTCCTGTACATGGTATGAACCCTTGCCTGCCATGCAAAATTTATTGCAAGAGGATCTAAGATTTTTCTCTGTACCAAGAAATTTGTTTTCAGGTCCTAAGGTTACTGGCAGTGCAACAAATTATTCGACTATAAACCATGGAAATCAGAAGTCAGTTCCCTTCTTTAGATTCCTTATTCTCAGTGGACCTTGAAGCCACCATAAAGTCTTCTTCTCATCAGCTTCATTCTGCAGAATAGAATAGGTTCTCAGTTTAGACAGAGTGCTATTCTGTATCCCCTCAGTCATTCAGCCATGTAGTTATTCTGACCTATTTCAGGCACCTTTATGATTTCTATCTGTATTACTCCATAGTAATGGTGTATGTCACAACATTTCTGTCCATTCTTGACCTAGTAGAAGGCCAGACTTGTAAAGCACTGTCTGGTTAAACATTCATTTAATGAAGATGTGCATTGCTATGTTTCTTTGAACAGCCCTTCTTATCCTCACAACTTGCATTTTATGATTGAGAGGTTTGCATGTCTACTGTTTTAAGAATGTTGATTTAACAGCTCTTAACGTTTGTCTCGTGGAAAATACATTTTCATGGCGGTTGTGACTGTTGTTTACAAGATCAGAATTTAAGGCTGTCACCTGTACTGTACTGTACTATGTTTTATGTTTCCTAATGCTCAGTAGTGCCTTAGGACTAACCCATATTTCCTTCTAAAATAGATATCGGAATTATTCTTAAATCAGTTAATTTGTCTCCTTTTCTTTGCATAAACCAAAGTGGAAATAGCCATTCCCACCATAGACATGCACTGAAGTAAGTGTATGATATCAGAATTCTGAGCATAGCTCTCAACCTCTTAGAGTAACAAATCTGGACAAATCCACAAATAATGGGGGTACAAAGGCCCCAGAATAGGGACAATTTTGAAATATTGTTCTTACAAACTTTAGTTGATAGAATAATAGGTTTTGTATTAGTATGAATTTTCTGAAGCATATGAAGTCTGAATCTCACACGTCTGCCATTATTTTCTGACTTCAGTGCACAAAGATTTAGCAATGATTTTCCAGTAAACTACAATTTTATGAGTAACAGGCCAAAAATATGAGGCTAAAATCTGGACATTCTGCAACAATCTGTACAGTTGAGAGGTATGATTCTGAGCAGGTGCTTACTTCCTGTATTCAAGAAAGTTTGGACTCTAATGGACTGCCAAGTAAACCCTTTCCAAGTGGATTGCTAACTGTACTGGCATTTGCCATCAGACAGCTAATGTTGCATTTGAAATTGATAAAATAAATAAAAAAAAAAAAATACCAGGGGAGTGGCTGCTTCTATTGCATGCTGCAGAAATGTCTCCATTGTAGACATGTATGCCTTGGTAAATTGGCCATGATATACTGTTGCGTAGAAAGTGACACCAGAAGTCAGAGGTGCTTTGCTGTTTCAGTACTCTGTTTTCTGATCTTTTTGACATTTGGCATTTCTCCAGCTCTGGCCTTCCACAAGATTTTAATGTAATGCTTAAGATTCTTCAGCAATTTGCTCTCTGAGGAGGCCTCATGGTAGCTAATTTAACAGATATGTAGTCAGAGTATTAATCCATTTTTGAAAGGGGGAGTCTTCAGTTGTACTTAAAACTGTCCTACTTTCCTCATGAGTCATGAAGGCCCCTCCATCCATCAACTGCTTTTGGAGTTGACTGTAAATGTCCCTGCACATTGCTTTTGTTTATTTCCAGTGCATAGGTATGAGCAGGTGTACATGTCACCAAGCATGGGAGATTAAGATGAAAAAATTGCTATGCTGGAGGTTGTACAGAGGAACTTTCATCAGTCTTCCCACTGAGGATGGCTCCTTTGCAGATCATAATATATGAGTTTATATTTGATATTTCCCTGGTGACCCCCTATTGATGAGTCCTACTGTTGGTTTCATTCCTTTCCCCTGTAATAGTCCATTCATTTTTTTCTCTGAAAGTTCCCATGTTCAGGGTGCACATGCTGCAGTCTCATGAAGTGACTGTATGAGCATACCTAACCCCTGATCCCACCATTTTTTTCTGTCTTACGCAATCAGTTAATTCCTAAAAAAATGAAAAGTTCCCACATTTGAGGTCTAAATACAGGACCAGTAAGTGTCTTTTTGGCTGTAAAATTATTAGTTAAGCTCTATGCTGGCATTGCCTATATTATTTTATGGACAATCCCAGTGTCATGTTCTGCAGTAAGTACTAAAAGTTCCTCACCACCCATTCGCCAGATGTAGTTGCATTCACAGAATCTTAGCTCAGAAGTGACTAGCCCCATGTTACTAATCTCTTGACTAGATACAACTATGTGTTCAATGCATGACTGGGAAAGAGACCACAGAATGGCACAGTGCTACTTTGTAAGTTTAACCTTGACATATCAGTAATCACCTAGGCCATCTCAGCCTCTGACCATGACCTGTAACTGGATTTGCAGAAATCTTCCCTCCAAATCCTCAAACCACCTATAGATTTCTATTGCATACTTTCCACCCACTTCTTCACTACCAAAATTCCAAACCTTAATCCACAAGATTATATTTGCTGTCCTACTCAACAAATGTATGGTTATTTTTGGAGACTTTAACCAAAGCTTACTAGAACCTGCCACTCAAGGTACATGTGAATTTATAGATGACCTAAAGCTATTTCAGGTTGTAAAGGAACCAACCAGACCCAACAACATAAATCAATACTCTCTAACAGACCTTATGATCACCTCATACCCTGCTAACATTTCTTCCACCCTTCCACTTTGTGACCATTGCCCTTTATCACTCCACATATTAAAATATCTCCACAAGATGATGATTTCATTTGGACCACAAACAGGTTGATGTTCCAAGATGGCTGTACATTAATCAATAGGTTGATTTTAACTCTCCAAGTATGAAAATGGAAAATCAGAAAAAAAGGATATTGAAATTGTCAGTTTGGGTAAAATTCAGTCACTGGCTAACAATTACACTGCCTGTATGCCAACAATGAAGAAATTTGGAGAACTTGAGAGAAAATCAACCAGAAAAGAAGACAAAACTCTGATAAGGCATAATTTCACAGCTGTTCAGCAAAAAGGCAGTTCAGGTTTCAGCTTTGGTACAGGGGGGAGTCCAGTAATTTAGAGGAAAAAATAAAACAAATGTACTCAGAGGTAAGTAAAATAAATGAAACACTGTAGGAATATTTTAATTCAAACAACAAAAGGCTGGAAAAATAGAAGAAGCATAAACTAACTTTTCAGATGAACTGAATCAGAAACTGAGTATGAGGCTTCTGAAGAAGAGTTGTTTCAAAACGTAATAAAGTTATAAAACAGTGCATGCAGAGAAATTGTAAGAAACAGACTGTATTAATTTTATTGAAGTATGAATAAGCAACTGGACTATTATTCCATAGCAGGAATTGTTAATTGAAAGGGCAGATTGTATGCTCCAAATCTGGCCATGACAATGAAGGCTAGACCTATGTTAGTAAAGATGCAAACATACCAGCAGAAAGAGTTGATTCTCACAAAATTGTGGAAGAAAGGAAAAGTATTAAAATTGTGGAAAGTGTTTTTTTCACTTCACTCCAGGCAGAAGAAAAACAAGTTTATCAAGGAATGTCAAGGACCAGGTGTGATATTCAAAGAATGATATCTAACTGTCCAAAATATTTTAATGGAGGAGCAAAGTATTTTTTATGCAGAAAATGCTAAGCAGTAAATACGTTTATCTAGAAAAGACTGCATCTGCATCAGTATGCAGAAGAGGAGTTTGCTTCTCACTCTTCAAACAACAAAGCCCATTGAGAGACTTTATCAGTGAAATGTTTTCCATTATTCCAAATAAAATACTTGCAAGACAAGCAAAACAGCAGGATCTGATGTGAAGAATCAGGAGTACTTTAGACTTGAACCAGAGACTGTTGTTGAGTGATGAAGATGATCAGGAGGATCACCATCATCTTTATAATTAGTCAATGAATGTGAGAATAAAAAGCATTAATCCCACTGGTTAAAGGGATAGCCATGTGAAATATAGCTTTACTTTTCATGAGGGAGTGGTTGAAAAGGACTGGAATTTTGTTGCCTTTGTTAAATTGGTGCAGTATAAAGCATATACCTTTCTTTGTGTCATTAATGATTACAAGGACACCAAAAGGAATGAAGACACAATTGTAAGTAAAAGTTTTACTAATATTTGTATAACATTTCATGATGTAAATTGTATTATAAAGTGGTTTTGTGTAGTATGTAGTCAGGTATTTTAAATATGAAGTAAGTAGAGTCTTGGCAACTGCTGTGTATGTTAAAGCATTTTTTGTTGCACGATGTATAGGCTTTATATTACAACTTGTTTCTGACCAGCCTTACCTATTTTGTTAATTTTGTGATCTTGGACTGCTGGGGCAGTGTGTTAAGATGTACTAATAAATTTAGAGTTAAGATGTGTATTTTTTCTTTTTTTCTAAGGGTGCAAGTCTAGCTTAATGTCCTTGGTTTAAGCTATATATGTTTTTGAAGCAAATAGAACTGAAACAAAATAGGAAAGACATGGAAATGGTAGCTTTCCTGCATCTGCACATTTATTAGCTTTTTTTTTTTTTTGGCAATGAACACATGCTGTCATTGGGCGATGAGAAGTCCGCAAGTAGAAACAGTTGGCAAGGGGAATGCTATACATTGTGTTTTGTGTAAAAGTTATAAAGTTTCTTTCATGCATCTGCAAAGTTGCTATTTTATTCTTATTGCTGACTGCTTTTACTTGGAGATGAGCTGTCTGCAGGTACAAACAATTAATGTTAAGAGTTCTGAGCAGCTGAGAGAAATGTAACATTTAAAGGTACATTGTCAAGCAGTTCAGTGAAACAGTTTTAAACTATGTGAAGTAAATAATACATAGAAGCCTCCCCAGTAGTCTTACACTTTAATTTAATAGAAAGGTGCACAGTTTAGCTTATTTAATGGTAGCGAGTATACATATTTTCATAGGGATAAAAGATAATGCTTACTGAAAACATGCAAGCTATTTTTTCATATCTTTGAGAGGAATAAGTATATAAATGAACAGGCAGTGATTTCAAAGATGGCTGCACACTGATTAACAGCTTAATTTCAGCTCTCCAAGTGTGAAAGCAGAAACTGAGAAAAAAGTGCCAGTGAAATTGTCAGCTTGGGTAAAATTCAGTTAGTGGCTGGTAAGTATACCGCCTGCATGCCAGCAAAGAAGAAATTTGGGGAAGGTTAAAGGCAGTAAAACAGAAAAGATGAATGGTTGGGAAGAATCCTGCAGCAGTTCATTAAAAAGGAAATGTCCTTCTATTCACATGTTGCAGTATTCATCACGTATGGGTTTATTCCTTTTGCTACCCAAACTTCCGGCCAGTATACAAAAGATGTCAGTCACTGTATGGTGTGTGGGATGTTGCCATAAAAGTGATGTCTGCATGCATCAGCCCTCAGAACTTCTCAGCCGCCAGTCAAACGTCAGGTGTTCCTGCCATCCTGGCTGTCGGATTCAGAAGAAATCAGATAAATGCCCAATTGGGGAACATTTTCAGTCATTTTATTTATCCTAATGCTTGTTCATATCATCCAGAAAGGGCAAGTGTAAGTGTGCCCATTAGATACCTCACAGGGACACCCACGATCACAGTCTGTTTTGTTTAGGTAGGTTGAACAACTACAAGGCCTGCACCATCTGCCAGGCATTTGTGCCCAAAACACTCTGCAGCTGTCTGCACATGCTCAACCTATACCTAAAAAAACAATGTCTCTAACAGCTAGCCTAGGGATGGAAGGTTCCACTGACATACCTGATGAACCACTGAAAAAGAAGGCCAAAACTGTCAGGCCTATGACTATTGCTGCGCTTCTTTCATCCAACCCTTAGCCTGTGGCCATCAGCCTGGTTGAAGACTCAGGCTCCACTGCCTCAGATACAGCAGATAACTTTCACGGAAGTCGCACAATCTTGTGCAGAGAGCACATCCACTGAGGCTTTTCTGACAATGTGGGAGAACCAGTGATTTTGGCAGGGCCATCGGTTCCCTCCATTACCATACATTTGCCTGTTTCTAGGCTTTCCTCCATACAGACACCTGCTAGGTCTCTCAAAAGGAAGGAAAAAAGAAAGCATGCATCTCCTGTTCCTGAAAATACCCCGGACTGGGAGGCATTCAGCCACAGTCTGTTTAATGCCTTTATAGCTTTACGACCTACCACTCCAGGGACATCCACTATCCCTCTTCCCATCCTGAGCCCTAGGCCTCAGACATTAGATCCCTCTCAAAGGGATGAGGAGGAGTTATCTGATTCTTCTTCTGAAGAATCCCTATCATATACCTCTCAGTTGCCTTTCACCCTGGGATATGGCTTCCGAGAGGAAGAATCCATTGACCCTGACTCCCCAGCAGAGGATTTGACCTTTGGGAAAACTTTTACTAAAATGAAGGAACATTTCAAATGGGAGTCATCTGAAATTTCAGAGGTCCAAAAAAGGTATTATGACCTCATTCAGATGGATTCCCCAACCTCTACTGCTATTCTACCCATTCTATCTGCCTTCTTGGATGCCTTCTCTTCAGCATCCCAAAACCCAGACTCACAACCGCCTGCTCCATGCAGACCTGACAGGTTTTACAAAGTTCCTGAGAATGCAAAGTTCCTAATCAAGTGCCGTGCTGCAGACCCTGCCACAATTTCCATTTCAATTGATATGGCCACAAAACTATTGCTTGCCATCACCATTCTCCCTGCTGACAAAGACAGCAAAACTACGGAATATCTGGGTAAGAAAATGTATACTTCTGCTACTCTGGCTTTCAGATCTACTAATTACCAGACACACATGGTGAAATATACCTTATCCCTTTTGGAGAAGCTCTCTAAGGAATTGTCAGACTCCCCAGATTCGGCTCCCAAAGCTTCTCTGTCTTCCCTAGTTGCTCTCACTTCTCAGGTTACCAGGCACTCTATAAAGTGCAGTTATGATGCTGCTGAGACCTGAGCCAGAGCAGTACTATCAGCATCTGCTTTGAGAAGGTACTCCTGGTTATGCCAGCAACCTCTACCAGATGACTTTAGAGCCAAGCTGGTTGAAGCCCCTTTGGATAACACAGCCCTGTTTGGAACAAAAAGTGGCTGACATATTTAAGCCATTACAGCAAGAGGGGAAAGAGATGCAGTATTTAAAACACTTGCTGATTTTGCCTATTCCAAAATTCCAAAGGAATTACTCAGCAAAAACACAATTTATTAGAAAGCATTCTCATCATGCTGCTTCCACAAGGCCTACGAAACTCTCAAGAAGCAAGACACACCTACCAGAGCACCCACCTCTTCTAGCCAGAGGCCACCCTTTCAAGACAGGGCAGGTAGTGTCTAACTACCTGCCAAACCTAATACCCCCTTCCCCCTCTATCCCTCTTTTGGGGTGCCTCTCTCACCATCTCCAAGTGTGGACACTCATCACCTCAGACAAATGGGTCCTCTCTATAATAGAGAATGGCTATTTTATGACTTGGCTCATGCCTCCAAAGAGAAGGGGTATCCCACAACCACCAAAAGAATAGCTCCCCCTATTGCAGCCAGTGTTAGACAATCTGATGGCTCAGGGCACCATTCAAACAGTACCACTGCCTGCAAAAGGAAAAGGCTTCTACTCCAGGATTTTCCTAGTTCCAAGAAAAGACAGTCCCTGGAGGCCAATTCTGGACCTCTTACTACTCAACTTTTTCCTTCAGGTCCCAATCTTCAGGATGTTGACCTTACCAACTCTCTTTCCACTCCTCCTTCCCCAAGGGTTCATGGCCACCTTAAATATCAAGGAAGCCTACCTTCACATCCTTATAAGGCCAAGTTTTAGGAAATACCTGAGGTTCTCTGTGGGTTCCTCTCACTTTCAGTCCTCTGCCTTGCCCTTTGGGCTTTCCACTGCACCCATAGTATTTACCAAATGTCTGGCTCCAGTTATTGCCTTCTGCAGAACAAAAGGAATCCAGATATTCCCTTACTTGGATGACTTGCTCATTCAGGCAGACTGCAAACAGGCCCTCCAGCAACACTTACAGGTTGCCATTACTCTCCTACAGTCCTTGGGATTTCAAATCAACTTCCCAAAATCCCATCTGGAACCTACTCAAGACATCATCTTCTTGGGGTGCAGGATTCGGACAGACATTATGAAAGCCTACCCCCCCAAAAGGTGGAAAGCTTGACACAACACCTACATATGGTCCTCAAGACCGCAGAATTAACCTCAAGGCAGTATCTCAGGCTCCTGGGCTACATGGCAGCAACTATCCCCATGCTACCATTAGCAAGATTCCATATGAGGAAATTGCAATGGTACCCCAGGTCAGTTTGGACCCAACACTCCCAACCCCTCGAGTTCAGGGTACTTCTCCTGCCCTGCCTCAAATAAGAAGTCCACTGGTGGTTAAAGCAGGTGGACCTCAACCCAGGTCTTCCCCTTCAACCATCTCAACCCAAACATACCATGCACACAGATGCCTCAGACTTGGGCTGGGGACCAACTCTGGGACACCTGAGAGTGCAAGGAATGTGGCCAGGACCACACAGTATAGAACACATCAATATCCGAGAGATGAGGGCAATATTATTGGCCCTGTGAACCTTCCAAACCAACCTTCAACAAGGACCACTAAAAATCTTTACAGACAATACCACAGTGCTGTGGTATCTCAACAAGTGAGGGGGGTGGGGAATTCTATTTGCTTTGCAGACTAACTCTCCTGGTGTGGGAACTGGTCACCTCCCAGGTAGTAAATTTACAGGCAGTTTACATTTCTTCACTACAGAATTCTCAGGCAGACTCCCTCAGCAGATCCATGACATACAACCACAAATAGATGCTTCACAGGGACATCTTCCTGGAACTGGTCCACCAGTGGGGTACCCCTCAAATAGACCTGTTTGCCTCCTCCATCAACATGCAACTTCCGTCCTTCTGCACCAGACTTCCACATCATCAGGCTGTGGCAACAGATGCCTTCTCAATCTCCTGAAAGGGGATGTTTCTCTATGCATCCCACCTTCCCACTTGTTCCGAAGGTCCTGCTGAAGATCAGCAGGACAGACCAAAAATCTTGCTGGTGAGTCCCTATTGGCCAAGAAAGCATTGGTTCTCTCTACCTTTACAGCTATCCAACAGCAATCATCACAAGTTACTCCCCAAAGTGGATCTTCTCACACAGCACAAGGGATCCCAAATACACCCACAGTGGCAATCTCTGCACCTCAACTTGTGGGTGATAGAATTCTGATCCCTTTCAGACACCTTTGCAATGAGGATGTGCTCACTGTCCTGCAGGGAAGCCAGAAAACCAAATACAAGGAACTCTTATCTATCAAAGTGGAAGAGATTTTCAATATGGTGTTTCAAAAGACAGTTGGACCCGCTGCAAAAAGGTAATGCTACTCAATGCCAGAAGTCTAAACCTCAAGATACACGCACTCGAGGCTCTCCTCAGTTTGGAGAAAATTGATGTCTGTGCAGTAACAGAAACCTGGTTCAAGGCTCCTGAGAGCACCCCAGCACTACCAGGTTATAACTCATACCATGCATTTCGGCCCTAAAACTCGGACCGAAGCACAAAAGGAGGGGGAGTATCTATATTCATCAAAGATACCTACACCTCCAGGTTAGTGGCACTGCACGAAGCATCAGAAACCATCCATGTGCAACTAACAGCGGGCAAAACTGCCTTTCAGTTTGTAGCCTGCTACAGAACACCCTCCCTATTACAGGAACCCCACTTGGCATTCCTGAGAACACTGGAGAATATGAAGTTCTCTCCAAACACTATGTTATTGGGTGACTTCAACTACCCAAACATTGACTGGGAAAACTACTCAAGCCCAAACACCCTCGCCCAACGGTTCCTTGAATTTATAAACTCTAACGTAATGGAACAACTGGTCACCACTCCCACAAGAGGGAGCAACATATTGGACCTGGTCATCACCAACATGGGGACTCTATGTTTCACACCAGAGGTAAACCCCTCATTGGTAAGATCAGACCATAAACAAATTTCCCTGGACATCCATATCCCACCCCCACCCCAGCCAAGGAAATCACTGTAAAGAATTTTGCAAAAGCCAACTTTGCACTTCTCAGGACTGAGGTGGAATCCTTCAAAGCCCCTGGGCCAGAGGATAATACAGCCCAATCCACAGAATCCTTTACAAATGCATTCTATGAACACCTGCAGGAATGCATGGATCATGCTATCCCAAATAAAACCAAGACTCACTCCTCCAAAAACAGGAGACCGGTCTGGTGGACCCCGGCCATAAATAAGCTATACAACAGAAGGAGGAAGCTACTACACGACAGAGCAAAATCCCAAAAAGGGAAGGCATCTCTGATCAGTATTAGCAAGAAACTTCGATCCCTCATAAAATCATCAAAGGCCAGTTTTGAAAGAAAAATTGCCCTAGACACTAAAGATAATCACAAGGCCTTCTTTAGTTATGTCAGGAACATGGGCGGAAACTCCCAGATATGCCCTGAATTGTTGCATAATGGTACAAAATATACCGAACCTACAGACATAGCCAACATTCTGGCAGACAGATTCAGTGCAAACTTCTCCCCCCCTTCCCCCCAAAGGGGCAAATGCCTATCCCAACTGAATGTAACCTCCCTGACATCACAGTTGCACAGGTGAAAGCTGCCCTCTCCAAAGCTAAAAACACAGCATTTATGGGACCGGACGGTTTCCCAGGCTGTGTCATACACAAGCTCCAAGAAGAACTGAACCCTCACATTAAGTCACTGTTCAAACTTAGCCTTACTACAGGATATGTACCCAAAGAATGGCGTACAGTTACAGTGGTCCCACTCCACAAAGGTGGTGCCACAACGGACCCCGGAAACTATTGCCCCATAAGCCTGACTAGCCTGGTCTGCAAAGCTATGGAGCGTATTATCATGGAACTCATAAACAAAGACATTGGGAGCCTCCAGACACTGGACTATACCCAATTTGGCTTTGTTAAGAGCAGATCTTACCTCTTAAACCAAGTTGATTTCTTTGAAACAGTTACCAAAGCCATAGATGAGGGCAAGGTAGTCCACACAGCCTACCTGGACCTCGCAAAAGCCTTCGACACAATACCCCACTCAGGCATCATAAATAAGCTTACCAGCTTAAATATCAACCCCTATATCACAAGATGGGTTGCAAACTGGCTCAGAAATAGAACCCACATGGTCAGAATCACAGGTGCCATGTCCGAATCCAAACCAGTTACAAGTGGTGTCCCACAGGGCTCAGTTCTGGGACCTCTCTTGTTCGGTATATACTTCTCTGAGGTTCAGGCTAAGATGGGGGGATTATGGCTGACAAAGTTCGCAGATGACTCCAAACTGGGGGCCATAATCAAATCTCCAGCTGACACAAGCATCCTCCAAAAGGGTCTCACAGAGACGGATGCTTGGTGCCAGAACCATGGCCTCAAGATAAATGCTAAAAAGTGCATAGTCATCCCCTTTGGGAAAAACAAGGTGCCCACAAATTACCACATAGGTGGTAATCCATTAAGTACGGAAGAAGTAATTAGAGATTTGGGGACCAACATAGATAGTAATCTCTCCTTTAATAATCACATTGCCAAAGTGGTTAGAAAGACCTTCTATATAGCCCACCTTATCACGAAAGGGTTCGCATCTAGATCAAGAGAGGTCATTGTGCCCCTCTACTCGTCACTCATCAGGCCCATAATTGAATACAATGCCCCTTTTGGGATGTACCTTACCCGACACCTGCAGCAACTGGAGAGACCCCAAAAGTACCTCACCAAGAGGATCATGGGCTACAAACAGATGTCCTATGCAGCACGACTAAAGAAACTCCAGCTCTACTCAGTTGATTACTGCATACTCAGAGGCGATCTACGCCTGACGTACAAAGCCATGTCAAACCCAGAATTAATGGACATGCTTCACCTCAAGAAATCCAAGTCCCTTAGAAATACACGCTCCAGGGACCTAAACCTCAGCACAAAAATAAATAGGACATGCTGGAGGGACAGATTAATTTCCCAGAGGCTCCCCTCACTCTGGAATAGAATCCCAATTCATGTTAGACATAGCCCCTCGCTGACCATCTTCAAGCGAAATCTGGACGTGTGGCTGGGAAATCGCAAATTCACCCCTGGGATCTCTTCTGTGTCCCTGCTAGACAGAGGCACAGTAAACTAATCATAAAAGGGTACTTTCTGTGACCTACTTTACAGAGGCACAGTAGGCTAATCTAATAGGGAGGCGGAAGCCAAATACACTCTGGCTAGACTTATAAATGCCCTAGGGCAGATAGCCTAGTATCTACCTATGAACCCCTCTAGTACTGTCTTACCTGTGTGAACTATTGCAGACAGGGTTGGCCTTCCCATCCATCAAAGCTCACTTGCCTGCCATTTCAACATGCCTGCCTCTGGATCCCACCTATCTTCCAGACTAACAGCAAAGTTATTCCTTAAAGGGGTCCTTCACCTCAGACCACCCAGGAAACTGGCTCCCCCATGAGGCCTCAGCTATGTTTTAGAGAAGCTTGCACTTCCTCCATTTGAGCCAGCAGATAAAGCTTCCCTAAAAATTGCACAAGGAAGACTGCCCTCCTTGTATCCTTAACCTCAACCAGGAGAATGCCAGACTTGCAAGTTCTCATGGCTATTCCACCCTTCTTAGTATTCCACACTGACAGAGTTGCTCTTAGAATTAACCCCTCCTTCATGCTCAAGGTGGTGAATGACCTCTCCTTTTATCAGGCCATCTACCTACCAACATTCTTTCATAACCCACAGGGACAACGTGAGAGAGTACTCCATTCCATGGATGTGCACAGGCAACTCAGATATAATCTGCACAAAACAAAGTCCATCAGATAAGCTGGTCAACTGTTTGTCTCCTTCCACCTCAGGGCCCTAGGGAAGGCAGTAACTAAACAAACTATTTCAGTGTGGATTTCCAAAGCTATCACCTTCTGCTACAAACACCGTGGGAAATCCCTGCAGGGTACTGTCAAAGCGCACTCCACCAGGGCAATGGCCTCCTCAGGGACCTTCTTCAGGGGTTTGGATACCTCCACCATTCTGGAAGCAGCCACTTGGTTTTCAGTACACACCTTCACCAAACACAACAAGTTAGACCTCATTTCTAGGGTCAGAGCTGGGTTTGCCAGGGTTATCCTTCATGGATTCCTGGAGAACTCTACTAGGCCACCTCCCCCTTCTTCACAGTGAGCTTTGGCACTCACTTGTATGAGATGAATACTGTAACATGTGAATAGAAGGACATAGAAAAGTTGCGTAAAATCTTACCATAACCATAGATGTCCTTCTCTTCTATGTTGCAGTATTCCTTCCCACCCACCTACCCCCCCTGCTATGCAGAATTTCCCTTACTGGATGGTACATGGCTGGCATTACCCTTGCTAGGACTGGTTCCGACTGGGGCTTACAGTTCTGAGAGCTGGTGCGTACAGACGTCACTTTTATAGCCCACGTTGTACTGGCCACATCAGACATCCCACACACCTTACAGTGACTGAAATCTTTTGCATACTGGCCTGATGTTTAGGTAGCAAGATGAGTAAACCTATATGTGATGAATACTGTAACATGGAAGAGAAGGACATCTATGGTTATGGTAAGATTTTACACAATTTTTCTTTCAAGTTTCAGATTTGGTATAAGAGATGTAATTTACATGAAAACATTGCCCAAAAATGATTAAAATAATTAAAACATTGAGCAAATATAGAAACTGAAATAACAAAGGGCTGAAAAATTGAAAAAGCTTTAACTAGCTATTCAGATGAATTGATAAAATGCAAAAATCAGAGGAAACAATGAAAAGGGTGGCTGGTTTGAAGATTGTCAAGAAGAGCTGTGTCAAAAAAATAGTAAAATTAGAAGGCATCACCTACAGACAGAACTTCAGATTTTCTGCTGTACCAGAGAAAGGATCAGACTATTAATTTTGTGAAATCTTGAATACGTAACTTGACCGGTATGCCACAGCAGGATTTGTTAATTGATAGAGCACATTGAGTGATTGCTCCAAACTTGGCTATGAGAATGCAACCAAGACCAATGTTAAAATGCAGTCAAACCAGCAGAAAGTATTGATCCTGACAAAACATGCAGAAAGAAAAATATTAAAGATTGGAGACATGTTTGTGGAAAATGATTGTTCACAGTTCACAAAGCAAAAATGAAGCAAATGTATACTAGCAGTCAGGGAATATTGAGAGGCAGGTGTGAGATTCAAGCTGCTTTACCTAGCTGTCTTCAGAATATTTTGTCCTGGAGGATCAAAGACACTTTTGATGCAGAATGTACTAAGGAGAAAATAAAAAAAAAGATTATCCAACATAAAGTGAGCCAAGCAAGCAGGAGACTGCCCTCATTCTTGTGATAATAAAGCTCATAGAGAGACTTTGCCAGTGAAACCATTTTCAATGTTCCAAAGGAAAATGCTTGAGAGAGGTGAGACAGGAGTTGATTAGAAAAAAATAAATCGGGAGAACCCTGGACTTGAACCAAAGACTGGTGTTGGGAGATGAAGATCAGGTAGAATGGCAGCTCTGAAATTATTAAATAAATGGGAGCCTATAAAACATCAATCCCATTTGTGAAATATGACTGCAAGTAAAAGTGGCTAAGAGACTGGATTTTTATTGATTTTGTTAAACTTGTGGGTGGACTGTAAAACATATACTCCACTTTGTCATCAATATTTAGAGGGACAATTTTTGTTTTTATTAATATTTGTGTAAACATTTCATGATATATTATGCATATTATATTGTAAAGCAGTTTTGTATGGTGTACAGTCAGGAGGAGTATTTTAAATATATGGGGACTGAGAATGGGAGGGAGAATCAGCGGCAAACCTGACAATTGTATTATAACATGATTCACAAGTTTTGATAATTCAGATTAAATTAGAATATGGGGAAGCATAGAGAAGAGGTGAGAGGAGACGTGCTTGTGCTATGGTTTGTTTTGTGGCTGTAGTAAGATATTGCTTGTTTCTATACAGTAAGCCAAGTTTTTTGTTTACTTTCTTTATGGTTTGGGCAATATAAATATCAAATCTCATGTTGTTAATTTCTACCTCTAGGAGTTTGCTGTGGGTTACAGGTTTAATTATGGTATTATTTGTTGATAAAATGCTGAAAGGGTTGGGGGAAAGAGTGGGTCTTGTAGACTGGAAAAGCACAAACTTTGTTTTGTTAGGGTTTAGAATTAGTTGTACACTGTTCAGCCATGCCTCAGCTTCGGAAAGAGAGGTCTGAGTTATGAGTTGTAATTGTAAGGAATGAGCAGCACGGATTAGGGTGGAGTCATCTGCATTCTGCACAAGTGTAGCATGTGTGGGATAAGTATGGAGGTTATTAGTAAATAGTGAGAAGAGTAGAGGGCTAGGAATAGAGCCCTGAGGGACTCCTAGGGTGACCAGTTGTAGAGGGGAGAGGGTTGGCTGCCATTTGACTGCTTGTTGGCGACCAGTTAAGTAATCTTTGAACCAGGCTTGTGTGGATTGGCTCAGTTTCAGTCCAGTGTGTACTGAAATAAGTTTAGTATGTGTGACCATGTCAAAGGCCTTTGACAGGTCAAGAAAGATGGTAGAAACAAAGTTCCCTATGTTTCTGTGGTGATTAACTGTATTTGTGAATGACATTAGGGCAGATGTGGTACTATGGTGTAGACAAAATTCGTGCTGGGTATTGGATAGAAGTTTGTTTGTGTGCAAGTAGTCCAGAAGTTGTACGTGTAAACATCTGTCAAGGATCGATCATTTGATAGTTCAGTTGAATTGCTACCCTTACGTAAAGGAATTATGTGAGAGATTTTTCAGATCTCTGGGACTAGGTGTTCAGATATGTATCTGTTAATGAGGGTCGATCAGCGTATGTGATTGCTTCTGCAGCAATACTTAGGTAGTCTGTTGGCAGGATGTCTGCAGCAAAGGTGGTGGGCTTTAGTTTTTTTAGTAGTTTTTTGATGGTGCCAATTGAGACAGGTTGTAAGGAGAAGAGGTTGGTATGATTATGTGGTATAGGGTTAGAGGGGGTGGGTGGACTTGTTGGCCAGTGCTTATATGGTTTCAGTAAAGTATTTATTGAATTGAGAGGCTATGTATTCTGAGTTGTTAATAGTATTTGGGGGGTGTACTGGTTTTACCTGGAGACAGTATGCTGTTTACTGCTGCCCAAAACATTTGTGGATTCTTTTGATGTTTTATTTGAATGTCATGGTAGTAGCTTTTTTGTCCTGTTTGACTAGTATTTTTGCTTTATTTCTAATTTCATGGTATTCATGTTTGTCAGGTTGAGCTCTAATTTTGCATCACTGTTCTTATGCTTTGCCTCTACATTTTAGTATGGACCTGTTTCCTTGCTAAGCCATGGGGCAAAGTTTGCTTTTATTCTAATTGTCCTGGGTAGGGTAAGTGTATGTAAGATGTCTGAGAAGGTAGAGTTAAAGTAGTTTATCACATCTTGTAGGGGTAGTTGTTTAAGTGGCGTCCAATTAGAATGCTTGAGGGAGGATATGAAGTGTTGTGGGTCAAAGTTTTTCCTGTTTCTTATTTGATGAAATGTAGATTGTTTTGCTGGGTGTATTCTTTGCATGACTAGAAAGGTAGGGAGATGGTCACTGTGGGTTGAGAGCAACAGCCTATTTGTTAAAATCCAGTCAGGTCTGGTGCCTATTAGTTGATTTGTCGATCTGGGTGGGTTCCTGGATGATTTGGGTAAAGCCATGTAGATTGATATGTTTAGTAGGATTTGTGGAGATGCAGGTTGACCAATCTAAATTGAAGTCACTCATGATAACTGTTTCCAGGGGCACTGTTTCAGATGACCAATGAAGGATATTTTCTATTGTGGTGAGGTTATTTCCATGGGGTATATAGTGTCCAAGTATATTTATAAATTTGTTTGTGTTAATTTTAAATTTTGCAGGAATGACCTCTGCATTATCAAAGATGGGGACTTGGTTCTCTACATTTTCAATGAAGAGGTAGTTTTTGAATAAAATGGCTATTCATCCTCGCTTCTTACTCTTTCTGTCTGAACAAAGAATCTTATATCCAGGTGGGAGAATTCCATTGTTAGTAATATTGGGTTTTAGCCAGGTTTCTGTTAGTAATGGTATTTCTGAGGAGTATAGTGAGATTGTGGCATGTATTTCATGGATTTTGTTCAGAATACTTCTGATGCTGATATTTAAGAGCAGAAGATCACCTGATTTATGTGGGTGGGGTGAAAGAGTCTATGGATTATTGCTAGGGTGGTGAGCACTAGTATTCTGATTTGTTTAGGGCCAGGGCTTGAATGAATGTCCCCGCTAAGAGTTAGTTTAGCTGCTATGTTCATTAAGGTTTTAAGGCATTTAACTATTTGTGGTACTTCAAGTTGGGTGTGAGGGGAACTATGGTAGGGTAGTATTTGTGCAATGGATGTTGTATTATAGATTGTGGGGGCTATGGTGCAGTTATTAGCTCTATCTTTTTGTGAAAAAATAGAAAGGTGGTTTGTTAGAGACAATAGAATAATTTAGTTTAACATGGTAAGATGTAAGCTGTGACGCTGTTGAAAAGAGTATACCAGCAGTACTGTAAAGGAGTTGCATATTGAGTGTTGGGCTATATGATGTATGGTTTTCACTTGGCAGTAGTAGAGGAAAAACCCTTAGTCAGATGTAGGTGGGGTTAAATTAGTTAAGGTGTGATAACAGCAATGAGGGTGTTGTGTGTGATTGGTTAGTGTTTTAATGTGGATGTGGTATGGATGAGATAAATTTAAGGATAGTGGGAGTGGGTGAGAATGGGGATAGGGTAGGGGAGCAGAGTGAGCCAGAGAGGAGAGAGGGCGAACAGAGTGGTTTGAGGCACCTGGCGGAATGTCAGTGCCTCTAAGAAAGAAACAACCAGTTATCTCTTACAACAAGAAAAATACTGGTCAGTATTTTAGCTCAAGAGTTTTGGCCAGGAGCAGAGTATTGACAGTTAGAGGAGAGAATGTTGTTTTCTGCCCGCTAACTTAGCTTGCTGAGAGACTATAATCTAATAAGTCAGTGAGGGAGAAAACATACTATAAATGATAAAGTTGCATTTATTTCCTTATTTTAGCAGGAAAGAAGTCACAAAGTGGTGAAAAAAGCAGTAGGGTTAAAAAGGAGGGGGGGCACCTTGTGGGAGGCAGTAGTGAGTTATACTAGAGAGGTCCTAGTAGTGTTCATGCCACTAAGTTATGAAAACAGCAGATTTAACAAGATAGGTCTTTGCTCTTTTAGTAGGACATAATCTGGTCAGGATGTTGTTGGAGCTTGGATGTCCTGGTTCTTTCGGGGGTTTATCAGGGTGACACTGCAATTGTGAGACTGGTGCTGATGCTAGATAGGAATCTGGTCAAGATTTTGTTAGAGCTTGGATGTCCTGCTTCTTTGGTGAGTTTATCAGGCTGACATTTCAATTGTGAGGATGGCGGTGACACTAGATAGTGAGTGGGTGAGCACACTACTGTAAGGACACTATGGGTTCCTGTAGTCCTGCAATGTTTTTCATTTTATGGGGGTGGTCTGAAAATGTATTTAGATTTTCTTTTTTTTTTTTTTTGTTTTGAGGATTTTCATTAAGGCAGAAAGTCTTGAAAAATGTGACACAAGTTCAAATGGAGATAAGAAGAATCAGCTGTATGAAAAATCCACCTGCTAAATATTAGTATGTGCATGTAACACATAAGTTGTAAATACACATTAAAATACTGTTTTGGGTAATAGGTGAGGACGATAGCTTTTTATAAAAATATCTATTCTATCCATATTATGTTTGAATGTAAAAGGCCTTAAAGATCTTGACAAAAAGGAAAAACTATTGAATTATACTAAGAAATGCAGAGTGCAGATAGCAATGGTACAGGAGACATGTTTGGAAAGAAATGAGCATATGAATTTGACAAGGAAAGGATTTCAGGATAGATATTCAGAAGAGTATTAGTGACAAATAAAAGGAGTAATACTGATTGCTAGAGGTGCTCCAATAGTGACAGAAGAGGAAAAAGGGCAATGGAAGATTTGTGGTAGTAAGGGGCAATTGTCAAGGTAGGGGCTTATGCTGACATGCATTTATATTCCACCAAAAGTGGCTATTATGCAGCTTAAAAACATTTTGAGATAAATAATCAGCTGTCAGCATGGAATATTACTTACAGGTAGGGAATGGAACTTGATTTGCAATAATAAGAATGTATCAGGGGGGGTCTAAAAGGGAAAATAAAACAGGGCAGATTTCTGAAGAAAGATATGAAAATGTTTAGAATGAAAGATCTGAATTCAGTTGTAGCAGCTCAATAACTTGGCTAGACAGGATAAAAATTATATTTCTCAGGAACATATACATTTAATTGAAGGTTTGAATACACATCCAGTAACTATTTCAGATCAGGCACTGAGAAAAACTGAAATAACAATGCAGAGTAATGAAGTAAAAATGAGACACTACTAGTACTTTCCCACTTAAAAAGAGACTTATTTAAAGAATGGGTACTGGGAAGTATTGACAAGTTATTAGGGAAGATATAAATTTCTTCAGACAGGATAGCTAGCATGCGGGTTAAAATGAAAATGAAAAAGTAGGGCAGAAATTAATGAGCAAGAGAGACGGACTCATACCTCTCAACGTACAGATTTTCACAGAATGTCCAGACTTTTGCCTCATATTTTTGGACCGTTTTTCATATAATTGTGGTTTTCTGTCAAATTAGTGGCAAATTAATAAAGACTGAAGTTAGAAAATAATGCCAGGCATTTGAGTTTTAAATTTCATACCCTTCAGAAAATTCATGCTAAAGCAAAACTTCTTATTCTATCACCTTTCTAAGTTTTTAAGTGCAATACTAAAAAAATGTCCCTATTTTTGGACCTTTGCCCCACTTTTATTAATGGCTTTGTCCAGAGTTCTTGCTGTAAGAAGGTGAGAGGTATGGCAATGGTTAAGAAGTGTTAGGAATTATTTGAAAGGGCTGACAAAGGTTAAAGTATTGCATAATAAGAGGAATCTCCCAGAACAAGAAGAGAAGCAACTGCAGAGTGCAAAGTGAACATAAGGGGCACTTGGATAATATCTGTGTGTTTAGAAAGATTGGTATTAAGCAACTGTTTTTGTTAACTCCAGAGAACAAAAACTTTTAGCGCAATAACATGGGCAACAGAAAGTAGAAAAGGTTGTCAGCAAACTTAGGGAACTTATGCCAAGAAAAATAACCAGGGATCCTCTAGAGGTATTATAAATATTTTGGAAACAAAAAAAAAAAGAGTACAAATGGAAATATCTATGGAAGACTTAATTATGCCAAGGTTAGAGAAAGCCGAGCACAGCAACTAATAGATGAGGTAGAAGGAAATGAGATAAAAACAGAGATGTAAAATCAATCTGCAGGGAAGTCTCCAGGAACAGATGGTACTCCTGAGGAAGTCAGGAGTGATGAAAGTGATAGTGATCTGGAAGATTTTGTTTAATAGTATTTTAAAAGGAGTAGAAGCACTAGCAAATTGGAAGAAACCTGTGGTGGCTGGCTTACCAAACTAAGGACTCACTGGACAGACTTTCATATAGACCCATTTAAATTTTAAGCCATGATCATTAATTGTTTATTTCACTGCTAGTTAAAAGAATGGCAAAGGTGTTGCCAGAATTGATAGATATGAATCACTGGTTTTGTGAAGTGGAGGCAAACATCTGATCTGACAACATTAATAGAACAGTGATGATCCGGAGGGAAGCACAATGTCAGAAAATGCCAGTGGTGTTACTGGACCTTGATATGAAGAAAGCATTTGATTGAGTAAGCTGCGATTTTATGAGTATGACAATGGAAGCATTTGCATTCTCTGATATGATAATTAGGAGGATGTATAAAGAATCAGCGGCAAGAATTAAAGTGGGAGGGCTCCTCTCCGATAAGTTGTGTTTGAACAGAGGAACAAGGCAGAAAGTGTCTTCTTTTCCCTTTATTTGCTTTATATTTAGAGCCATTGGTAAGGAATTTAAGGCACTTGGAAATTCAAAGACATAGTTTGTATGTTAATCAAAAAATTTGGCTTTATTTGCAGATATTATTTTGTACATAATAAATCCAGAAAAGGACATCTCAATTTGCTGTGGAACATTTTGAGATAGTTTCAAGTCTTTCTGGGATAAAAAGTTAATGAATATAAAACAAAGACTATAGCCATTAATTCTGTACTTACACCCACAGGTTCATAGGTAATTACTACTCTGACAGCAGAAGAGCCCTTACAAGCCTAGCCAATATAACCTGATTTTACTCAATATATTGCCCCTAGGAGCAAGAGGATGGCATGGGTTTATGCCTATGCCTTGAGTATCTTACTGATTGCCCCTGTCCATAAGGGACATAGGAGCTACCCCAGGTGTGAATTTACAATTTCCCATCCAATTTCCCATCCATTGATCCAAACTGTATTTGAAGAGGGCCAGGGAATACCTGCTTAACGTGAATAGGAAACCTGTTCTAAGAAGGGTCAGTCTCTGAGACACACATCTGTCTCTCTAGCATGTTTTTCTTGAGTCAATGACTAAGTTTGGATCCCTAGATCAGGTGACCCTCATGCTGTTTGACTTGTGGATATGTAGCATCAGGGCTGGATTTGTGCATGCCTTGTAGGTCAGGCATAGGTCACCCCTTAATAGTTGGCAGGAGACAGAGTAAAGGGATAGTGTTGTTTAAACCCTGTATTCTCTTTTGTGAGGAGTCACTGAGGTCTTTCCAGCTGCTGTAAGTGCCTAGTCAAGTGCATGTCAAATGGTGCATTGTACTTGATTATTGGTCTAATGAGAGCTGAGTACAGAGGAACTAAAATTTCCTTGGATTTGAATGTCATGCCTTCACTTATAAGTTGTCCCACATAGAAGGACTTCCCCACCACTGTGGACACATGACGGTTAAAGTTCAGACTACTATCTGTGTACCTAGATCTCTCACCTCTGAGTCTACTCTTAGGGGGTATGCTATTGATAATGTAATTTGCAGAGGTACTTGACCTCCCAAAGGATATGATGATGCATTTTTTCGCATTTAGTTTTAGGCTATGGTTCTGGCACCAGTCATTTGTCTGATCTAGACCCTCCTGAAGGCTATCTATATCTTTGATGGATTCACTGATTGCCCCCATCTGATTGCAGTTGTCACCAAACTTTGTCATCCAGAGGCCTTCCACATTAGCTTTGACTTTAGAGAAGTATATTATGAACAGGAGTGGTCCCAGCACTGGCACACCACTAGTAACTGGCCTCTTTGTGGATCTGGATTCACCCACTTAAACCACATGTCCTGTCTGTGAGACAATTGGCTATCCATCTGGTGACTTGGGGATTTCTACCCAGTTTTGCGAGTGTTTTTATAATACCTGAGTAGGGAATTGTGTCATATGCCTTGGCCAGGTTGAGGTAGATAATATGTACTGTTTTACACTCATACATGGCCTTAGTGACTTTCTCAAAGAAATCTACCAGATTCAGTAAGCATGACCTGTCCTTGACAAAGCTGAATTGGATTGGGTACAGTGTTTGGAAGTTTCTTATGTTATTATTTATCAGGTCCATGATTATTCTTTCCATGGCCTTATATGTCTTGTCAAACTTATGGGTCTGTAATTTCCCATGTTGGTAGATGGTCCCCCTTTATGCAGAGGAATGACTGTTGTCTTCCACTCTATCAGGACAAAGCCAGTCCCATGGCTGTGGTTACATAAAGATTCTAACGGGGCTGATAAGTCCTTATTTAAGCTGTTTAACAGGCAACCTGGTATATCATCAGGTCCCATTGAAACCATGTTTTTAGCTTTAGATAGAACAGTGGCAACATGTTCTTTGGTGATAACTGGCGGTAGAGTGGTAGAGGGTGTTTCTTTGAGGAGAACTGGGGGTGATGGGGAGGTGAAATTTGAACTGAACTTGTCAGCCAGCAGATTTGCTATGTCTTCTGGCTGAGTATAAGTAATGCCATCTATGACTAATTCCCCACATTGTTGAATGTTGCCCTTAAGATTGTGGACACAACTGAAAAATGCTAGCTTTGGAGGGTATTTTTTATCTCAAAATCTACTTTCAGAGACTTTACTAGTTTCCTAATTCATTTGTTTAAACTAATGAAGAACTTTTTGTTCTGTTGTGCATATTTTGTCTTACTTCTCAACAGGATTTTTTTTTCTTTTGTTGTACAACCTATTAATACCAGGGTCCACCAGGATGGCTTGTTTTTGCAGTTTGACCTGGGTTTATTTCAGTCTGGTACTGCCGTATCTATGCAGTTGTTTATATGGTTGTACAGGGCTTTTGTCTATGCCTCTGCATAGGCTTCTGTGTTTTCTGGATTTGGGGGAGCTTGGAAACTAGGTATGCCATCCCTTAACAGGGGTAATTTATCTTAGAGAAGTTTTTAATTGGGGTTAGATGGGGGATTAGTTTTACTGTTATTTCAAGGGGAGACCGCTTTGTGATCTGATTTTACCAGTAAGGGTATCACAGTAAGTGGGTGCAGTGCTCTCCCGTATTTGTGAGTACAAAAATCTAGGATATTTGTTTCAGTAGTGGGAGTGCAAAGTCAAGAAATCTTTGGTCCTTTATGTTTGTGGTTGTGTATGCTTCCCAGTTAATGGAGGGGTTGTTAAAATCAACCATGAGTATGGTATTTAGCTGGATGGTGAGTGATTATAGTAACTTCAGATGTATGGGTTTTCTGGTGCTTGGTGGGGGAGCTGTAGCTAGCAAGAATAAGGAGACTGTTTTTTTCCCATGGTTAGTTGGAAATGGAGTAGCTCAAGCATGTCATATTGTTTGACCAGCCTTGTGGCGTGCTTACCCTTATGTAAATAGATACACCTCTGCCTTTTGCTCTTTCATTTCAGTGGGTGTTCCGAACATATGAAAGGCATTAAAGCCATGCATTGCCAGAGTGGTTGTCAGTGTACATAAGGCAATTGCTGCATTGACTCAGGATGCCATGTCCACCAAGCTGGCTGCAGAGATAGCAACTAAGTGCCCATCCATGGTTGCAGGTCCAAATATGTACTTGCAAAGAATAGGAGTGGAGGGTATTTGTAACTGGATGAGGGAGGGGTACTTAACTTGCCCAGCAACCAAACCAGATGCTGTCTGAGCAGCAAACAGTCCTGGGTGCTATAATAAGGTAAATAGTCCTAACTAAATGTATAAATGCTGCTCACTGTGCAAACTACTTGCCCCATGAGAAATGCGGGACTGAAGTGAAGTTCTGAGGTGGTTTTTATAGGGAAATTTCAACTTCTGGTGATTGCATATATACAAAGCACCAGTAACTGCCACTGTACAAGGAACAGTTTTTCACAAATACAAGGCTTGTATACGTTGAGCAAAAAGCAAGCTTTGCACTAACTCTCAGCTCACATAGGTGAAATCATCTCTCTGATGCCAGATGAGTGCAGTCTCTGACCCTCTTAATGTAAAATGACTGGAGCACAAGTGTTAAGGAACCACAAACAAATGCCTAATACTAACTAGGAAACACTAGATACAATGTGTTTCAGTGCAGAACAACATCCCTTACAGCAGTTTAAAAATTCAGCTTTAAACTTTAAAGAAGTGCAAAAAAATAGCACAGTAAACTTTCACAGTATAATGAAAATAAGACATGTCTCTAGATATTTGCATCTGTACAGGGCACTGGCGTGGCAAGCTGCTCCATGCAAATGTGCTGAATTTATACCAGCACTGGAAATATAGAAAACTGACTAACAAGCCCTCTGGCCAATAAAATGACTACACTCAGAGTCCCTTTGTGTGCTTCCCAACTCAGGTTGCACAGGTAAACACCTTCTGCCAATAGATGAATAATCCCAGTCCTCCTAATGTAAAAGCACAGTAACAGAGTGTCCAGAATGAAATGCTATTACAAACAAACTCAAACTTAAGGAAAGACATTAAGTAATTCAAGATAATAGCAGTTTACCTTTAAACAGCTTATAAAAGTGTGATTATTCAGTAAAAGTACTTTGCTTTGTAGAAATGAGCAAAGTGCCACTTAACTGTGCAGAATTTATAAAGGCAGTAAAAACAAGGTAAGATGATTAGTAAGCCCCTCCAGTCAATAAAACAACTACATGCAGGAATCTCTAGTATGTTTCCCATACCTATACAGACCAGACTACAACCCACTGCTACTAGATGAACATTCCTCTGTCCTCTTGATGTAAAAACAAAGAAAAGATCTTGGAATGTAAAAATCCAGAAGGTTTAGGATTATTTGTAAAGCTTATCAGTTGCATGAGTAGTTCTGGTGCTGGGTCATATGTATACTGAGTAAATTTTTTGCTTTGCTATTTTTACAGTGAATCTATCCAGCACCAGCACTGTGGGACTGCCCTCATGTGATGTTGGAGGATCTCTTGCCTCTGTTAAAGCTGGCTGGGATGAGATGGCATAGTAGGGGGTGCTGGATGATTGTTACACACAGTGTGTGTGTGACCCCAGCATTCCCTACTCCTAGTATGGACACAATATCTATGCCCGCACTTTCTCAGGAAATACAACCATCACAAAGTGGAAAGGTTGATGGGGACAATCTAGATCAGGGAAGTGTGATTTCCCCCACATCAGAAATGTCTGCATCTGCTTCTAGCACTTGAGGGCAGGATATTCCACACAAGGGGTTGGTAATGGTGCTCACCTGAAGTATGATTCCTGCCTAGTTCCACCAGAGCTATGGCTGAAATAGTGAGGGTGATCGAGACTATGCATACTAACATGCAGGAGTGCATGATCCAAATGTATGATTCATTGAGTGGACTGAACCACATATTGGAACATCCAGTGACTTCCTTGAGTCATCTGCCAGGCGTGAGAGGCCATTCTTATGGCTGGTCATCTGCTACATCCACAGATGTTAGCCAGCATGGATGTGGATGAGGGAGATCCCACTTTTGTAGTGCCAAAATGTCTACAGCAACATTGATTGTGGAGAAGTCTACACCCAGGAGAGGCCATTCCCAAGGTTGTGGTCCACATCATGGCACATCTCTAGAGGATGTCTATCTAGGTCATGCAGCATTGCAACATTGAGGTGAGGTTATGATGCAGCCAGTGCAGTGCAAATCCTGGCAGAGCCATCTCCTGTTGGCAGGGAAATGCAAGGGAAAACTGAGGCTCTTTGTCATGCTTGCACTGGACCTGCTCAGTAGGTCAAATTGTACTGCTGCCCCATTTGCTGAGGTTGTGTCCATACATACATGCACATCACACACATCCTCTGACACCTCATCATGTTATCACCCCCTCCCAAGCAAGCTATCAGTATACATAAATTATCTTTTCGTTTTGCTGCACCAAAGGACTCACACTCTTACATTTCCCTGTGAAAGACACGCACTCCATTCCCCACCTGTGCAAATGATAATAGTGCCCTCCCCCATTGCTACTTGAGTTGTCTATATCTGATACACACTGTAGCCAGCCAATGCATTAGGTAAACATAGTCTAGTATTTTTGTATACATCATTTTTACTATATAACTCCTCTGTTGTACAGTTTTGCTGCAAAGATATGTGCAGTGTGTTACCTCTTTGCTAGTGCCGCAGCATACTGTGTGAATCTCCATCTAGCATGGTCATTCCTTACTGCTCCTCTTTTGACACCTCATCTGTCTCCGCTGGAAGCTGCAGTGGCTACAAGATGCTGCCGTAACTACTTTATATGTATCATGTTATGTAGCATAGCATACAGAGTCATAATTTTTGCACACATGATGGATTCATTCTACATGGAACCACCAGATGTATCCACAGTGTGAAAGCATGACTTCAGCAGCCTGAACACACACACCATGATATTTCTTGTTTGGGATAGTGCATGTTTATACCACTTATCAGTTTGTGTGGATTTCTAATGGGTATCATGAGCTATGGTTCTAGGCCATATCTAGCATCTCCCAAAAGATGGCCCTGTGGGAAAACAGTCCTTGCAATCTGTTGATAAATGTCATGGGTGTGGCATATGTGTGAATAGTTAAAACTGCCTGGGTGGCCTCCACACACATTGTAGATGATACCCTGTGCATTATAGACCACCTGTCAGTTGGAGTGATACCCTTTGCTACTCATAAACTTTCTTACCAATTTACTTGGTGGGGCCTCTATTTTAATATAAATATAGTGTATGCCCCCTGAGTCTCAGGGAAGGGGCTATGTTATAGAACTGCCTCATGGTGTTTGCTGTCTTTAGTGAGTTATGCGGAAACCAGATATGCTCTCTCACATGCTGCAGGTTGGCATTGAGGATCTGATAAAGTATTCTCATCACAGATACCTGAGAAAACACTGGTATGTCCTCAGTAAGTTGCTGAAAGGTCCATTAGCAAATATATTCAAAGCTATACATAGGTTCATAGGTGTATACTAGGCTAATGACCACTAGGGCCATTAGAAGCCTAGCAGTGCAACCCAAATGTGACCCTCAAATTATCCATCGTTATTCCAAATTGTGCTTAAATAAGGATAGGGAGAAACTCTTTGCTTCACATAGATGGGGAGGCTGTTCCAGAGAATGGAAATCCCCTAAGAAACATCTGTCTCCAACATGTTCTATTTATGCCACAAATAAAATGTAGTTCTTTTAATCTAGTAGTTCTGATGCTGTTTGTTTTGCGGATGTGCAAAAGTTTCATCCAAATGGGGTCCAGGGATGCCTTGTATGCCAGGCAAACATCACCTTTCAGATGTCTGTATGATAGTGAGTAAAGAAACAGGGATTTGAGGTGATCAGCACGGAAATTGTGTAGACTTGTATTCTTTTTGTAAGGAACCTTTGTGGACATTCCAGTTGCTGCATGTGTCTGGTCAGATACATACCGAAGGGGACATTGTACTCTATGATGGATCTGACTGAGGGCTGAGTACAGTGGTACGATGACCTTTCTGTATGTAGATCCCATGACCATACTTATAAGTTGAGCAATACAGACTTTTCATACTACCTTGGACACACAGTCGAAGGCTAGGGTACTATCTACATGAGTTCCAAGAGCCCTGACTAATGAATCAACTTTTGAGGGTATTTTACTAATAATGAAGTTATCCGGTGTGGCTGTCTTCCCTAAAGGTACTATAATGTATTTCTTGGTACTAAGTTTTAATCCATGGTTTTGGCACAAAGTGTTTGTCTGTGTTAAACCTTTCTTCTTTTAGACCTCATTCCTCCTCCAAAGTGTTATTCTGCATGTATTGTTCCCACAATTCCCATTTTTTTCTATGTAATTTACTCTAACATTTTAAAAAAATCCCATTTCCAGTTGTTTTATCTCTGTTACTATATTCACAAGTTCTAGTACAGTTAGTTTAGACTTTGATTTCAATTTTCTAATAATTGTGTTTTTTGGCAGCCACCATAACTAGACTCAGCAAGCCCTTACTATGTCTTGGCAATTCTGATTCTGTATCATAGCTCAAAAAATAATTTTCTTAGTTATACCAATTTGCTCACCCAGCATTTCTGATAGAGTAGTCTGCAGGGAACTTTTAAAGTCTGCCAACTCATTACACTCCCAGAAAATATGTTCCCAATTACCTCTCTTTTCCCCTACTTTCCCACCTTTTTTTTTATCTACATGAGGAAAAATTCTTTGGAATCTACTTGGGATAGAAAAATAGCTTTGTAAACACTTCCAAACAAAGATCCTAAATCTTCTAGAGTTTTTTTTATATACTGTGTTAGGAATTGAATGATATATGAGTTCAAATTTCAAATATTAATATATTGGGTGGGATTGAAGAATAGGGTAATAGACCTTAGAGACCTGAAGAACAGAGTAGAGCTATGTTTCGATGTTTTGTTGTGTTGTTTTGGAGGTGTAAACATAAACTTGTAAAATAAAAGAATAAGATAAAAATAACTCTATTTGGAGGCTTTAGAAGTGGAATATAAGAAAGAATATAGAAAAAAAAATAGAAAAATAAAAAAAATGCAGTTAAAAAGAAAAAAAAAAGTGATAATAGGGCATATTTAAATGAACAGTGTGATAAATAATAATATAATAAAATATACAATATAATGGAAGGTACATGTTCAAAAAAACATCCAAGGAAAAAATGAAATAAAACAATCAAAATAAAATGGGGACAATACAAATGCAGAAAAAGACAGAAAATGGAAAATTAAGAAATGTTAAACTATAAAAGAAGGAAAAACTAAACAACAAGGAGACAGTGTGTTTTCTGATCTGATCTAAGTGACTTTTTCTACTCCTGCAAGACAGGCCACATATAGCCTTATAAATAAATGCCAATAATAAAGTGATGGCAAAGGTGGCTGCAAGTGAAAAATTCTGTAAAACCTGCAAAAATCCTGCAAATCTATGTCTATAGAAATTGTGTGGAAAGTGGGAAAAGGATTGAAAAGATTGGATTGGAAAAGGTCAGTTTAAATTCAAAAATCAGAAAAAGGACAAAAAATGAAAATGGTAATGAATACTCAAATTTTACATTTTTATTGCATGTTTTACACACTAATAACATCCCTTATTGATTCTTCTCCTGATCTCCGTCCCAAATTTCTTTGTTTCAAAGTCGGACTTAACAAAATTACAACAGTTAAATAAAATTCCTTAAAAAAAAATTATATCTGCACGCTGCAAACTAGATTATCCAAGAGATATCCAAGCTGATTTAGAGAGTAGAGGAGCTGAAGTTAGAACATCCGATGGATTTAAGTGATCAATTGGCAATTTTTGTAAAGAGTTGTAGAAAGCAAGGGAGTTTTCTAAAGTTTTGACTCTTGTTGTGTGTAACAAATTGTGGCAAGTTCTTAACAAATGTGTTGTTCTTAGAAACAAATTGTGGTGCCATTGGAAAATTGTGATACTGAAATCTGTTTAATGTATATGCTGAATATATCTTGCAAAATGCTGGGTTAGATTAACCAGACACTAGAATCAAAATTGCTGGTAAAATAACTTTAAGTATGCAGATTATACCACTCTAATGGCTGACAGTGAGGAAGAGCTGAAGAGCCTCTTGGTGAAGGTGAAAATAGAAAGTGCAAAAGCTGGCTTGTTTTTCATCAAAAATAAATCCATTAACATTGTGTCATCTAGTCCTGTCAGTTCTTAGAACATAGAGATTTGATGTTTCTGGTATCAAACATCTCTGCAGATGGTGATGGCAGCCATGAAATGAAAATACTCTTTTTGGAAGGAAAGTTATGGAAAATCAGGATAAGATTTAAGACAGAAAAGACCATGCATTGTCACAAATGCCCATATAGTCAAAACTATGTTTTTTCATGTGGTAACATATGACTGTGTTGGAAAATTAATGTTTTTGAATGGTGGTGCTGGAGAAAACTTTTGAAAATTCAGTGGAGTGCAAGAAAAACAAATCAGTCAGTACTTAATGAAATGAAACCATACTGCTCACTGGAAAGCCTGATGGTTAAACTAAAACTTAATAAAAATGCCACACCGAATGCCACAAATAGAAATGCACATAAAAACATGATTAATACATAATTTATCACAGGCATTTGTGATGAAGTTTAATAAGGATATTTGTTCCCTGAAGAAGATGATCAGCATCCATTGGAACACTGTTTTTGGTAGCCTTGGGCTGTTTGGGTAACATCCTAAGTTTGTTTTTAACAAATAGCAGAAACTTAAAGACCATTTTTGAAAGAAATAAGGTCCAAGAAGTGATTCCCATTAGAAATATTGAGATGACATTTTGTGGTGCATGTAAACAATGTAGGTATAGTTTGTAGAAAGTCATTTCTGTGTTCCTGGATATTTGAAATTAATTTCAGTTAAGGGCAACTTCAACTATAACACTAAAGGTATTGTTGTTCTTGCCTGGCATTTTATGTCAGGAAGACAGGTTGGTCCTCTGAGAACAAGGCTATATCAACATATCCATGCCATTAGTAAAGAAAACAACTTTAATACCTTATATTAGTATTCTGTATAATGCAAAAAATTTAGAAAGTTTGCTTTTACTTTCCTTGAAGAAGTGTCATACCCCATCAGGGGTGCTGACTGGGAGCTGCTACTGTAACAGAGGGACCTTCATTGGCAATTGTTATTAAATGCAACTGCCCCACCAGGAATTAATGATTTAATTTCTATTTTGTTTTAAAATTTAAAGCTGCTTATTTATAATTTACAATTTTACACATGGATTTTTATGTGATTTTATGTCACTTCTCCTTTCTCTGGATCTGATTTTTTGAATAATGCTATTTAGTGATTTTACAAAGGGTTTATGTATTAATCATGCTTTTCTTTGTGTACCTCTTTAAATATTTTTGTAGGTTTAGCACCTTTAAGGGCTTTTAAACAGGAGGAAGCAATTGTTACTTTGTTTCTGAAGTTCTACTTGAATTAGAACAAAAGTGCTTAAACCTTAACAAAATTTCTGTTTTCGGCTGCTGGTGCTGCATTGTTATTTTTACTTTTTTATTAGTATGCCGTCTCATGGTTTTGTTTACTGTGTTGAACTAAAACTTAGGCCACATGATGTGAGGACTGGCTTCAATGGAGGAAACACCGATGCTGTAAAGGACTGAAGGTAGAAGAAGAAAGGGAAGACAAAGACTAAGATGAATAAGATAGCATTAATGAGTCAATGAATATGAATTTGCAAGAAGTACAACTGTTTTGGACAGGCCTAGTATAAAGTCCTTAAGGTCCTGAAGAGTTGGGCTCAGCTAATTGATTAAACAAATCATCATAGCTAATTTGATGGGGAGAGGCAGGGGTACCACAAATTAATGAAACTGTCCTCCTCTCCTTCCACTCTGACATATGTCTTTAGAAATTTTATTTGGGTTTGTATAACAGCATCTAGAAGAAATGTATGTTTTTGTGTATTATTTATAAGATTTCATTTGAATCTTATCTGCTGATTTAAAACATGTTTTCCTAACATAGTTCATGTGAATATGGCTTCTGATAAGTCTGTGATTTCTTTTTATAATGTTAATGTCTTCTTCTCTGAAAAAGAAGCAGACATCAGGTTTGGGGTAAAATAATTCAGATCTTGCATTCTATCACTTAATCCATGTTGAGATATAATTCAAGTAATGTGTTATCTATGCTTCTGACATATTTGTGTTATCAACAAGTGAGGATACTATACATTTAGGAAATTATGTGCAGCAGCAAAGATGTATAGTTTCTTTATTTAGGTCTGCATCAACACCTGGCTAATAGATTAGCCATATACAGATAATGTACTAGGTAAGATTAGAGTTTTCCATAATGTCTTTTTGGTACTGGAACTCATGCTTTCATAAAGGAATTAGGAAAATGTGAAACTAAAGATAATTTTTAGGATGTTTCATATTAGATGATCACTTCAAATCAGGCTTCTACTGTGGATAGAAAGCAGTCACTATATAGTATGAGACCTTTTGTGGATTCTCTTTGTGGGCAGTCATTCAGTTACAACATTCAAAGGCAGAGAAGGCTAGTTTTCAGTCTAGAGGAGACTGTTGGGGAACCAAAGAATTTACCAGCAAATGCTTCATATCTAAATTATGTATTTCCCTATACCACCAATGGAGAGGTTCTCATCTTCTACCCTTTCACAGATACCTGTTTTACCTAAATTAATAGCACAACCAGCCAGGAACACAGTTTCAACATTTAGGAGAATCTGGACAAGATATCCCAAAGATTTATTGTTAAGAGAGGGTGTTCTAGCACAGTAAAAGAGTTTTTGTCTGTCAGCTATTTTTGTGAAGACCACTTTTGTAATTCCCAATAGTACAAGATGTGTTGTGTAAAAGCAGAATTTCATAAATTGATGAATATATAGCTTGTATTATTTTTCCTGTGATGCACCTCACCTCTACATTCCCTGTAACAGGGTGAGAACCCTTTACTCCCCACTTATAGTCACCTCCATTGTTGTTGCCTCTTAAAAAGGGGCAAAATAAATTCACAAACCAGATGTTCACACAGTCAGCTACAATCATTTTAGAATTGCTGTCTTCGTAAAACTGTTTGATTCCTGTTTTTGTCAGACCCATGTCTAGTTCCCAAAGCATCAATAACAGTGCCAACCTTAACCAAACTTCTTAATAAAGGACTCAATGAATTGCAGAAATAGTTCCTTCTAACTTCATGGAAATTTGAATTTTTATTCTTCTTGTTCCTAAAGGCAAAAAGATTAGGCACCTCTTCTGGAATTCTCATTCCTCAGCAGGTTCTTGGTGGTTCAAAATGTCAGTGTGGCTCGTCTTCAGTGATATTGGATGGTGTCTTTGGATTGAAAGCATGTGCACTAGCATCTTCCTGTCCTTCAACTGTACAAAATTCCCTTCAATTTTGAGTGGCAGAAGATCATTTTGGTTTACATTTCTTCATACCGGTCTTCCCACAGCCTCTAGATTTTTTTTTTTTCCCAGGGGAAAACAGTATCCACATATGCACACACACATATATATATATATATATATATATATATATATATATATATATATATATAGGTCTACTTGATATGGTCGACATTTCACAATGTCGAAATTCATATCGCCGAGACCATATGATCGACATTTGAAATTTTCGACCATGCAAGTAGAACATAAAAAACAAATACAAACTTACCTTAACGCTACTAGCATTGGAGCTTCACCCCCCCGGAACTTAAATATATCAAATCCGAGATCGCACTATAGTGCAGAAGTGGAAATCTTTCCATTCCGCACTGTAGGGAGATGCCGGTTCCCCATGGTCGACATTTCGAATGTTTATCATATGGTCTCGACCATATGAATATCGACATTGTGAAATGTCGACCAGTCGAAGGGGACCCATATATATATATATATATATATATATATATATATATATATATATATATGAAATACTGACTGATGCATGCTCAAACATTACAGCTTCTAGAGGACTAAATGTGCTATTCTCCTTTTGGATTCCTTGGGTATTACCATAACTGATTAAAAAAGTTTTCTTGTCCTTATGAAATTTTTTATGAGTATTATGGGACATTGATTCAGTGAGAATGTTCCCTTTCTCTGGACAAAATTCAGATATACCTCCACTTTCCTGGCTTGTAGCAAGTAAGACTACCTTAACAGCAAGGTTCTTCCATTCCTTTCCTTATGGGTCACACATTTTGCATATATTATGATGATACAGCATGCAGTCATTCATTTGAAAAACTTTCAGTATTACCCAAGTAGTCCTTTTGAATAATTTGATCACCTAAAGAGTCTTTTGGAATCAATTGCCCCACTCCTTCTCTTTAGAGAATTGAAATTCTTGAAAGAGGTATTTCAAAAATATTGAACACGGGTTGTACTTTTCTCTCTTTAGATTTGTGTAGCAAATAATTCATACTTATCTAAGAAACAGGGGAGCTCATGAAAGTGCAGGGCTTGTCATCTTTGTCTCAAGCCAGACTGTTTATAAATTTAAAAGCAGAGCTTTGACAAGGTTGGTTAGTGCCTTGAGCAAATTTGTCAGCCCTCAAACTTTAGTTGAGAGTTCAGGACCAAAACATGTCTTTTAAATTGTTGACACAGTTGATAAACTGTAGCAAAGATCCAGTGATTGTAACAGTAGATGAAATAAATAAATAAGTCTTCAACATAAGCAAAGATCTGTTATATCTAAGAAAACTCAAACTGGCACCCAGCAAATAAACTTTGAACCAAGACAAAAGCAGGTACCATGGAAAAGGAACTCAGTACAGTCTTGTAGTTCAAAAAAACAAGCTGGTTTAATAATAGTTAAAAAAAAAGCATAAATGACATTAAAATCACAGTGTTTTCATGTTATTCAGTCAGACTTTATCAGATACATAAAACTTTCAGTTAAAACCAACTAATATATATATCCCAAGGGGTTCCGTTCATAATTTCGAAATATTGAAAACCCGAATTTCAGTATTTTGAAATTATAACACCAAAGCCTTGAAATCGCAAAAAAACAGAAGTGTGAAATTCAAAATCCCGAAGTACGGAGATTTTGAATTAGCGCTTCTGGTGTTGCGATGTGTAAATGGTTAGGTGTTAGTTCGGGTATGTATGTATGTGTATGTGTAAGTGTATGGGTTAGGGGCTTTAGTGTATGTCAGTGTGTGTTGTGACTGTGATGGTTGTGTGCAAAGGACTGTAGAATGTGTGGGTGTGAGTTTCCTTTGTGTGATCTTGGAGTTAGTATATATAAGTAGGGGGTGTGGGGGGCTTGCCCTCCACATGGGGATGCATGGGGGCTTGCCCCCATGCTTATATATGGTCTAGGTTTGTGTGCTTGTGGGGGGAAGTTGTGGGTATGTTTCTGTGTGTGCTCTATGTATAGTGTAGGTTCAGGATTTTGAGTTTCGCGGTTATGGGTTTTTGAGATTTTAAGGTTTCGGCTATGTAATTTCGAAATACTGCAATTCGGAATTTCAGTAATTCGAGATTTCATAGTGAACCCATCCCAAGACATTCCACCAATTAAAATCACCGCCAATAAAAATTCTCAGTTTGCCCTGATTGATTGTAATTTGAAAAGTGCCTTGTGCATTAAAACATTAAAAGTACATAAAATAAATACACATATTATGAAAGCATAAAGAACTTCGAAAAGGTGCCAATATAAAAAGTAACATATTATTTCACAGCTTAAAATATTTACATGGGTAAAATATTTACTTCTAATAAAGTTCACTAATTCTCCCCAGCAATGTTGAGCTATCCATAAGCAACTAAAACCAGAAGACAAAATTGTAAATCAATTTGCTATCCTTCTCAACTAAAACTAGGCGAAGACATATAGTGAATCAATTTGTTATCCTTCTCAGCTATAGCGAGCATCATCTGCTCTCTCAGAGCCTTATTCTACATCTCTCTGCTTTTACTCTGATAGTAAATCTATCACAGGAATCCTAAACTTAGGAATATCTTCTAAAATTTAATATTATATTGTAGAGAATGAATGTATCTTATCTGTTAGTTAATATGCATGTCAATGTCTCTTCTGTGGAATTTGTATGTCAGAAGTCTGTCCTTAAAACTATGCTTTGTAAAAAAAATTTTCTCTTGGAGCTTTTCTCCCTGGGCCTCCACTGAAAATGGACTTGTAATCCAGTTGGACTCTCCCAGTCAACAAATGTAAAATAAATAAAATAAAAAAATAAATGAGCTAAATGTTAAGACATTAAAATGTATTTACCCCCTCTAGTGGTTCCTTTGGTAAATAAGACATTTAGTGTGAATACAACAACATCATTTCTTCTTTCAAAGTTCAGGCCAACACTGTCTCCACTACCAGACATATAGTATCTCCAGTAGTAAAATTCAAAACCTTATAGGGACTACTTCCCCTTCAGCCTACTTTACTAAGTATGTGGAACCATGGAATTCAGTTTCCAACTGTCTCTGTAGCCAGCTTAAGGTAGGGTGCCTAGCCCGAGCCCCACGGTACAGAGAGATAAAATCCTGTCTTCCTCCTAGATGCCCTGAGAACTAGTGGCATGAACACTGGAATGATTAGGCAGGTGAGGAGGAGGGTGATTGGTTAATGTCTACTTGCCTATCTTGTGGGGAGTTTGTCTAGCTGTATTAGTGACACCTTGTGGCATATCACTGAAGCATGAAGAGCCTAGCATGCCTGTACTGTAAGCTGTATGGATCCTAAACAGGAGGTTGCACATGCACAGAAGCACATAAAGACCACCTAAAGGCAGCTGTAGCAGCATTTGCAGGCTGCCAAGCAAGATGGAGAGTAGGGCAGTCCACAGAATCTGCAGATTGTCGCACTAACACTTGATTCTGCCTCCATTGTGGAATGAATCAGCTGGTGGTTCTCACCCTAATAAAGGAATGAATGGATGGATCACTTTGGAGCAGGAAGGGGAGCTATTGGGGTAATCCTGCAAACAACAAAAAAGGTACCTGTTGTAACAGCAAAATTTTAAAAGACATACTAGTGTACCAACAGCTTTATTCAAAAGAATAGATAATTCAGGGTAATTGACAAAAAAATTCAAAGTATTCTGTAATCATGCATAGGAGAGTAATGAGTTTACTGGCCTTGCTAGTTGTAAACTTGTGAAAGTTAAGGGACTGATAGCATGTCCTATGACTTTTGTTGTGTATGTATTAATGTGCCCTTGTAACAAAATGTATGCTGAGATGACTAGTAGAATGTTAAGACCTAGAATTTGTAAACATCTTTGGGATATTTCCCATATATGAGTGGATAGGCCAGTTAGCAATCACATTGTGAAATTTCATAGACTCAGTAAAAAAAAGTTTAAATTCATGTGTTTGCTACATGTACAAGCCAGTAGAGGGGTCAATATATTAGTTTCATTTGAAAAGAAAGATGTATACTTAATACATATGCTTAATAGTTTTAAGCCAAATCACATGAATAAAATGTTTAATAGAAAACAGTGTTTACTATAATGATTTTTTTAACACCTTTATTAAATTTTCACTTAAAACGTAAGCAAACCTACAGTGATATAAAAGAAAACAAACCATATTAATATGTTTCTAGTTACATACATTACACATCACATGTTATTTTTAACAACTTTTTGTAACTATCATCAGGCCAACATTACATAAAGTGCTCAATTCCCGCCTCCCTTTAAACCTCAGTCCTTCTCCAGTTCATTATTCTGCATGTATTGTTTCCACAATTTCCATGTATTTCTGTGTAATTTGTTCATTCCCTTTTCTAAAGATTTCACTTCCTGTTCTTTTATTTCTGTTAAAATAATCAATGCTTCAGGTACAATTGGTTTAGACTTTGATTTCCATTTCCAAGTAATTGCTTTTTAGCAGTCATGAAACTTGAACTTAACAAGGTCTTACTGTGTTTAGGCAATTACTCTGGGTCCCATCTCAAAAGAATAATTTCCTAAGTTGCACCCATTTTTTTAAATCTGCCAACTCATTGCACTCCCAAAACATATGTTCCCTAGTTACTCCTTTTTTCCCTATCACACCTCCAGCATTTGCCATGTAGAAATATTATTTGGATTAATCCACTTTATTTACAAATATTTACATTTTTATTTCCTTTAATAATACTTTTAAACTATTTAGATTAACATTTCATTAAATGTTCATTAACTTAAATATTGTTTAATTTAAAGTAAAGTTTGAATTGATTTCTATTTATGTAATTTAAGATATTTAACCTTTTTTGTTTAACCAGACTGTCAGTCTAGTGACTACAAACTGTACAGACATAGCTTTGGAAGTTCTTGCTTCTGTATGTGTTGCAATCCATAATAAATGGAATACAGAAACTAGAAAGATATCTGTATTTCTAATTGTGGGTATCCAATATCTTCCATAATCTCCAAATAAACACTTGTTGATAGTTAATGGAAATAAAGAATGCTGAATTTATTTTGTATTAGAGATCAAAACCCTTTTAACCTAGAGCAATGTAAAAAGATGTGTTCTGCTGTTTCTAATTCGATGCAATCATTTCTAAAAAAATTTCTAATTGAAAAAGGTGTATATACTAAAGAGCTTTTTAATGGTAATCTATTTAAAAAACGTCTCCATATGAAATCTCCCCATTGTGGAACTTTTTTAACAAAGGAACATCTATGTTTAAACCATATAGTTTAAATATAAATATATTAAAAATAGAATAAGTAGAATAACCATTTATTATGTGATGTTTTTCCATAATTTGCATATACCACTGTTGTCTTGGTACAGTGACAGGAATGTTGTTCAATCTGTATTTAAGAGAATTAATTTGTATAGCTTGTAACTCATTTGTAATAAAACGTCTATTTCCTATAGCTAATTGTTACTACTATGCAACTAAAATGTAATCAATTGTTTTCTAGTCCTGAGGAGCTTTTCTCCCCGGGTCTCTGCTGAAAATGAGCCAAAAGCTCAGCCAGACTAACCCGGTTAACAAATGTAAAATAAATAAATAAAAATAAATAAATAGATCTTTCTTTATTTAAATATAAACCTACTGCCTCAAAGATAGGAAGTAATGTGTCTACTGAGATTTGCAATGGCTGAGAATTTTCTGCTATAATAGAGATATTATCAGCATATGACATCATTCTGGGAACCAAAACCCCTTTACAGTTGAATAAGGAGATAATTTCATAATAGCTCTATATTTATAAAATACTTCTCCTACCATTAACGTAAAAATGTAGCTACTCAAAGGGCATTCCTGCCTTGACATTTTTCATACAAATAGTTTTCCCAAGCCAAACATTTATGACTGGAACAATTGTAGAATGTGTGTATATTGAAGTAATGCAGTTTTTAAAATATGGACCAAATCCAAATGCATTTATAGCATTAAACAAAGCTGAATGGGATATGCTGCCAAATGCTTTCTGCAAATCGCAAGAAAACAATATTGCTGAGAAACATATAAACCATGATTTTTTTAGTATTAACAAAAGGTCCTTTAAAGGTCTCCCTGGTATTCTATATATACTTGGATCAATAAATAATGTAACTTTAAGCGGAGCCTCATTTGTAAAACTAAATAATTTATAGTCAGTGTTGCATAGTGCTATTGGTCTCCAATCAGAGAGTAAAGACTTTTCTCCCTTTTCCAAATAAAATCAAAGAGCTATAGTCAAAAAACTTGAATTATCTATTCCTTTTTGCAACCATTCATCATAACGAATCCCATCTGGTCTTGGAACTGTGTGTTTTGAAGACATTGTTGAAATGGCCTGTTTTGCCTCTGAAATTTTGAGTGGAGCATCAAAAAATGCTTTAAATGTAATATGCATTGGTGGGACAAGCCATTCAATATCTAATGTATTTTTATCTTTATATAATTGAGATAAATAAATATTTACAACTGACAACATTTTGTGAATTCTATTCTCTAAATTCCATTTATCTGTTTGCAAACAATGTATGAATGACTTTTTTTGTATGCATTTCTTTCCTATGTAAGGTAAGAAAAATTCTCCTCTACCTTTCAAAGGATATCTTAAGTTATGTAACTTAGATGTTGTTGTTTGAATATTTAAATTAAATAATTTGCATAAGTATATCACTGCTTGAGATAAATCGCAAAAAACATATTTTTGATATATCATGTAAGTGTTGTTTGTGTCACTGTCTCATTTTTATGATGATAAGACATACACCATTTATATCTTTTTGCTCACTTGTCTTTGAAATCTGATCACCAGTCAGAGCAAGATTCATATAATTCTAACAAAGTACTGTAATCATTTCATAATTATTGAATGATCTCCTTCCAAATAACGGAATTAAGACATGCGCTTGTAAATCTTGGAAAGCCCTTCCCTTTGAGTTTCCTAGTATTTTCACCAAAAACATATTCCATAGCTTTATGGTCTGTAAATGATATTAATAATGATTTAAAATGATTACAAGTTAATGATAATGAATGCTAACAGTAATCAATGGTGCTAGCTATTAAACCATGAAAATATGTAAAATCATTTGGTTTGATGTTTAAAGTTGTGATGTTCATTATTTCGTAGCAGTTACGTATGTCTTTATGCTTACTATTGGGGCTTTCATCAAGGTGGCATTTAAAATCCCCACAGACTATAATTGAAAAGTCTACTAATAGGAAAAAGTGCCATTAAATTAAACATTTTTGTTCATTCTGTTATATCTACATATGAATATAATACTTGTTGTTGTTGTTGTTGTGTCTTTCGGCTTTTCCCAGTTAGGGGTCGCCACAGTGGAACTCCGGTCCGCTAATGATTGGCAGTAGATTTTTATGTGCCGACTTGCCGGGCCTGATGCACAACCTTCAATGAAGGAAGGCCCATTCATGCATGTCACCACACAGAAGACTATTCTAATATATTGAACATGGATTTTAATATCTAGTATTAAATATCTGCTTGGTATAAGATGTAAAATATTACATACATTAAAAGAGAGGAATGATACATTAAAAGTATTCCTGAATATTTGTCTAATCCTTTAGAACAGACTATTCCATCGCTCCATAAAGAGTTCCACTGTAGAACTTCTTCTGAAGTTGATAACCCTGTATCCAATAAACATATGCCATTTGACAATGTTTGAATCCATTCAAAAATTATCATGGGCCTCTTTAAAGAAACCGCATTATTAATGATGCAAAATAATAAAGAGGTTTCAGCCATGATTTTCATTTTCCTTCACTACAACTTTCTGAAACCTCTTAACATTTCTTTTTTTTACATTTGTTGTTCACTTTTGACAATTCTAATCTAGCTTTTTGTAGTATGATGGATTTAACAATAGAACTCTTAGTAGAAATAGAACAAGGGTTATCGTCTGATGCCTCTGAGAAAAAAGAACCGTCATCCATCTGAATTGTATTTATTACTGCAGTATCAGAAGATGGGGGGTTCAATTCTGTAAGTGTTTTATTACTATTTTCAGGATGCTCAGAGGTGTTGATGCTGTATCCATTGTATCAGGGTCAGTAGGATTAATATAAACAAAAGCAGGGCTAATAGGAGGATCAGGAGCAGATGGAGGTTCAGTGGCAGATTCCGTGACAAGAGTAGTAATATTTTCAGCTGTAGCATTACGTAGAGGTTTGCTGTCACCCACGTCATTGTTTTCCTGCATTACACTGGGTTTTTCTTGTGTATCATTCACTGCTGAAAATAAAGAAGAATCTGATGAAAAAGGAATATTTGTTTTATTTTATTATTTATTTATTTAACATTTGTTAACCAGGAAAGTCCAACTTGGAACATAGCCAATTTTCAGTGGAAGCCTGGGGAGAAATACTACAGATGCATGTCTTCGAACGTGGGAGGAAATGGGAGCACCCAGAGGAAACCCCAACAAATGCAGGGAGGACATGCAGACTCCGCACAGAAGGCACTTCAGCTAAGAATCAAACCAGATAACCTCTTGCTATGAGGCGATAATGCTACTGCTGAACCACTGCGCCATCCACTCTCTCCATGTGCCATATTAAATACAGTAGGGCATTCTGCCCACTGATGTGGCCCTGCACAATATTGTCACTTTTTGGGGCATGCACTTGTAAAATGTTCAGTAGAGCCACATTTAGTGCAACATCTAGCTGGACACTCTGTGACAATATGCAACAAAAGCCCCGCAAAAATAACAAGAGTGAGGCTGGCCTGCATATCTCTATATGCCCCTCTGCCCTGCTGCAAAACATACATCAGATAAATGCTGTACTCCAACATCACGCACATTCAAAGACAGCCAGGCGTTTCACTCTCCATCCCATATTCCACTTGCATCCATGTCATAAGCTTTGCTGATTTTGAAAAGATCAGCACAATGACCTAATAGAAATTCTCTTATTTGTTCTTCCTTTATATATATATTGAACAGAACTGTAATGTCACTTTTTTCCTAAAGTTAATGTCTGATTTTGAGAATTGATAATTACAACAGGGTGTCTGTGCTTGAGCCTGTCTTTTTTTAAATGCTGAATGAAAAGCTATGGCTGATTCATTATTTTTGAAAATATATATCTGAAAATGTTTAATTTCCCCAGTGAATGATAGCACATACCTGTTTTAATTGTACTGCCAGTAGTTTTATTAATTCATTTCAGATTAATTTTCTGTTTATCATTGCAGAAAAATCAGTTTTAATTCTGATTAAAGGCTTTGGAACTATCCACGGCCTTATTGTTGTTTCTGTTAAAGTCTGCGCCATTGATGTCACTGCCTCTGCTAGTTTTTTTGAAAAAACATCTGGGAAACCAGAAATGCAGTCAAGGCTGACTTCCATTTTTCACTGACACTATCTGATGTAATTTTTAATATTATAGAAGCTTTCTCCAAGTCGTTGTTATTTCTGGAGGTTTCCAATGAAGCACTGTACTTGTTTTTACTTGTTTCTTTATTTTTAAACCAGAAGTAACCACACTTTCGCAATTGCCAGCCACAGTTAAAAGATTAGCTGCTTTCTTTGACTGTTTGAATGCTTCTGAAACTGAATTTTTTTACTGTAAAAGGCTCCATACCTGTTTTGTCAGTTCCCTCAGTCCATTTAAGAGGGGGAAATGACAGGGCAGCAATAATGGAAGCATCAGAAGCTGGCAATACAGTTAGATCCATTTCTTATCCCCAGTCAAGCAATAAATGAGTTTGTGTGCCTTTTAAAATTGTTTGAGTCTGTCAAAGAATTCTCCATTGAAGGAGAAACAGTAGATAAGCAGGCAGACGTAGTTTATGGAGCCAGATTTTTCATTATATTTAAAGTGACACTATTTAAAGCTCTTGCACATCACCCCCTTCACTTATGGCCACCATCTTGCAATTTGACATAGGTATTTTTGTAGCCCAAACACACTCCAAGCAAAAATCTTAAACATTCTAGACTTTGTTGCATACTGGGAAGCCATACATACATCCTCCCATTGCTCCCTTGTAAATTGCTTATCTAGTCTCTCTTCCCAATCCTTTCTAACCTCCTCAAATTGATTCTTATAGTTATCATGCAATATTTTATATGCCTTACTAATTATCCCTTTTTAACAACAGTTTATGTTCTAGATACAGCTACAGACTCAATCAGAGCAGGCCTTTTACTTAGAATTCCCATATCCCTCTCTTTTTGCCTGTACTCTGATATCACTCCCTGGTAAGGAAGTCAGTCTCTAGCCTGCAGTCCAAATGTCTTGGCTTCATCCCATTCTGTTACTTTTCTTTCTCTAGTTATTTGCTCCCACAGCCTTGGTCTCTTTGGCAGTTTTCTCCAGTAAATTCAAGTCCTGTTTTGCATATTGTTTGTACCCCTACTTGCAGTCATCTCTATTAGCAAAATCTCATTTCTCCATTCTCATGTTTTCTTAGTTCTTAGTCTACTTTCTGCTACTTTATAAAAATAATATTCCTCTTTTTAATTTGTCCAGGTCTTTTGGGTTTCTAATACCATGATGGGAATGGACCCCATTCTTAAGTCAAAGTATGATTAAAGTTCATGAAATTAGTATTGTTTCATTTTGATGTTAGCCAGAGGTATTCTTCATAGCATCTGCAATGTGCACAGCAATGACTCCTCCTACAGTTTGTATAGAGTTACATGAATCTGTAACATCTAAGTATGACTGTGAATTCTTTTTTGTAAGACTCATTCCTCCTCCTACTACTGGAACTGTCTGGGTAGCTTTCTTCCACATTGCCCTCATTTCTGCCTGCAAATCCTAGTATTTTATGACTTTGTGTTTCTTTGTACGTAAGATGCTGTAGTCACTGGGTGTAGCAATTTCAATAATCAATGCCACTTCTGTCTTCTTTTCATGGACTACTATATCTGGTTTTCTCACATCTATTTTTGAACTGTTGGTAATGGATGATCCTAATTGATATAAATATTTTCTATGATGCTTTGTTGCTCATGTTTCTTGTGTTTTTCAGCTACTTCAATATAATGTTTGCATAATCCTCAATGCAACAGTCTGCCACATTATTATGCCTTTCAGTATACAGTCCTTTTGCCATTAGTATATCAAAACCAGCAGCAAGATATGTGACTGTTTCCAATTCTGTTTTATAAAACCTACATTTGTCTACTTCTCCCACATGTTCACTGGACTTTGTAAACCAATGTATACATAGTGTACTATCTTGGGCCACCAATATTAACCTTTTCATCTTTTGGTTTAAATTCACTTCTCCTTAACCATTCCTGTGTTTGATCCTGATCAATATTAGGTTGTTCCAAGAGTATTCTTTACTTGCAACTATATTTATGCATTTTCTACATTTCTTGCCTTCTTATCTGATCCGTCACCTTAAAATCTTTTGTTTTTTTTACACATTCAGTTGCTGCCTGATTTTTGTCTACTTCTGGTTTAGTTTCCATTCCCGCTTGATGCCAATATGCTTCTGCTGAACTAAGCAGGGAAGTCATCTTATTCTCCTCATGTTTCAAAACTTTCACTATGTTTGGGTCTTGTGAGATCATTAGATATGTATGTAGTCCCACAATTGCAGAGCTATACATGTAATCAGTTTTGAGGGGGCCCATACCCCTTCAGAACTGGGAATATATAATCTTGGTATGCATTGATCTTTATCAGTCTTTCAATGAGCATGAAGCATCCTTCTTGTTTTCTTGTCCAACCTATCCAACACCTTTTGGGGCCAGTCAATCACTCCATAACTTTAAGTTAGGACAGGAAGAGCAAACTGGTTTATAGCTGAGACTTTGTTCCTAGTTGTCAAGAATGTTTTCAGTATTAATTTAAGTCCTCTCAAATATTCCTTACTAAGTTTTATTCATATTTGTTCATATTTTATTGTTGATCTTTCATCAGTTCCCAAATATTTATACACTTTCTCTTGCTTAAGTTCTTTTATATCACATTCCTATCCTAAACTGATGTTTCTTGGTGCTGCAACTTTCCTGCTTTAAAGGTTGCTTTTGCACATTTATCAAATTAACAAATGTAACATTTAACAAATGACATTTTTACATAATCTGAAAAAGTTTTGACCGCTTGCAGTTGTGCTTTCAGTTCTTTATTTGATGAAGTATAGTTTTAAATCATCTACAAAAAGAAGATGAGAAGTCTTTACACTTTGTCGTTTTCTGGGAGCCAGATTGTAGCCATGACCTAATCTGTTAAGTAGACAACTTAATGGGTTAAGGGCAAGACAAATACAGCACTGGTGACAGAGAATCACCCTGGAATAGCCCCCTTTGAATTTATATCCCTGGAATAATAATTTGTCCTTTATCATGGCTTAACTGCAAAGTGGTTTGCCACTTTTTCATGGTCACTGTAATGTAATCGATCAGTGTAGGATATATCTTATACATTTTTAAGCACTCTTTTATCCATGAATGTGGGATACTGTCTTGGATAAAAAAGTGCTTAAAATGTATAAAGCTGCAGCACCAAGAAAACATCAGTTTGGGACAGGAATGTGATATAAAAGAACTTGAGCAAGAGGGGGTGTATAAATATTTGGGAAATAATATTTCTCACTTTCTAATTTCTCCAAATCTTTTGGGTTTCTAATACCATGATGGGAATGGACCCCATTCCTAAGTCAAATACGATTAAAGTTCATGAAATTAGTATTGTTTCATTCTTTGATGTCAGCCAAAAATGCTCTTCGCAGCACCTGCAATGTGCCCAGTAATGACTCCTCCTGCAGTTCGTATGGGATTACATGGATTGGTAACATATCTAAATACAATTGTAGATTCTTTTTTTATAAGATCTGTTGCTCCTACTACTATTGGAACTGTCTGGGTATCTTTCTTCCACATTGCTCTCATTTCTGCCCACAGATCCTTGTATTTTATGATTTTGTGTCTCTTTGTACGCAAGACACTGTAGTGACACTGTAGTCGCTGGGTGTGGCGATTTCAATGATCAATGCTACTTTTTTTTTTTTCTTGGACACTTTATCTGGTTTTCTAGCATCTATCATTTGAACTGTTGGCAATGGGTGATCTCATGTGAAATAAACTTCATTTTCTATGATGCTTTGTGGATCATGTTTCCAGTGTCTTTCAGCCACTTCACTACTATTATGTTTGCACAATCCCCAGTGCAACAGTCTTGCCACAAGATTGTGCCTTTCATTATACAGTCCTTCTACCATTAGTGTGTCACAAGCAGCAACAAGGTGTGTGACTGTTTCCAATTCAGTTTTACAAAACCTACATTTGTCTGTTTCTCCCACATGTTCAATGGACTTTGTAAACCAGTGTGTATGTAGGCCACTATCTTGGGCTGCCAATATTAACCTTTCATTTCTTAGTTTGAATTCACCTCTCCTTAATGATTCCTGCATTTGTTCCTGATCAACATGAGGTTTTTTCCAGAAGTTTTCTATACTTGCAACTATCTTTATGCTTTTTCCACATTTCTTGCCTTCTCATCTGGTCCTTCACTTTATATTCTTTCTTTTGTTTTTTGGCACATTCAGTTGCTGCCTGGTTTTTACCTACTTCTGTTTGATTTCCATTCCTGCTTGACATCGATATACTTCTGCTAATTAAGCAGAGACGTCATCTTAGATTTATTCTCTTCATGTTTCAAAACTTTCACTGCATTTGGAACTTGTGAGGTTAGTAGATATGTGTGGAGTCCCACGATTGCAGATCTATACATGTAATCAATTTAAGGAGGCCCATCCCTCCTTCAGAATGGGGAATATATAATCTTGGTATTCACTGATTTTTGTTTATTATTTGGTGAGCTGGAAGCATCCTTCTTGTTTTAATATCTAATCTATCCAACACCTTTTGGGGCCAGTCATTCACTCCAAAACTGTAAGTTAGGACAGGAAGTGCAAATTGGTTTATAGCTTGGAACTTGTTCCTAGATGTCAGTGCTGTTCTCAGGATTAATTTAAGTCTTCTAAAGTATTTCTCACTGAGTTTTATTCTCATTTGTTCATGTTTTATTGCGGATCCTTCATCAATTCCCAAGTATTTGTATTATAATATTCTGTATGGCTGTTGCTATTTTTATTAAGGATCTGCATCCACAATCCCACTCTCTTCTTCTTTCTTGAATTTCCCCCCTGCTACATCATCATCCCTTTTCTTTGAGTTTGAACTTTCTGCTTGTGTTATGTATATGAACCTTAATTTTATAGTTCTAAAGTATCTCTTCAGATCAGGTAATCCTAAACCATCTTGTTCTGTTAGAAGGATCAACTTATCAAACTTAACCCTTGCCCTCTTCCCCTCCCAGAGAAATTCCTTTAACTCTTTATTAATTATCCACAACTTCTTCACTGGTTGATAAACTATGCCTGGCCGGTATATAAAACTAAACGAACTGAAAAATGTTTCACTCTTAAATCTTACTGTCTATATTCATAAACAAGAAATTCCAGTTTGCTGCTTTCATATTATCTTTTGTTTAGTCTCTTCCCACATATCCTTAGCTGCCATAAAAGAAGCCTTTTTAATCCGGACTCCTAATTACGTCATCTTATCATGTTTCCATAAATATGGGTATTGCTGAACCAGTTCATGTGTGGGTACATAATTTATGGCTATAGCCTTTATTTTATCTTTCTTAATTTTATATCCTGAAAAGCCTTTGAAACTCTCACAAAATGTTCCACAACACTGAGATGTTCTTCCCTACATCTATCAGTTACAAAATAATATCATCTGCAAATAAAGCCAACTTTTCTTGATTACCATGCCAATTATATACTTAGTTTTATGAGTCTCTTCTTTTCTTTGCCAGTGTCTCTAAATATAAAGCAAGTAACAAAGGGGAAATAGGAAACCTTTGCATGCTACCTCTGTTCAGACACAACTTTACAGTGAGGAACCCAGCCACTTTAATTCTTGCCTCCAATTCTTCATATATCCCCATAATTAACATTATTATTGTATCAGGAATGCAAATACTTCTTGGAGGCAAAAATTAAAGTGAGTGGGGTCCTCTCTGATAATTTCTGCTTGAGCAGAGGAACCAGGCAGGAGGGTTCTCTTTCACCTTTGTTATTTGCATTATATTTAGAACCACTGGCAAAGAAAATAAGGGACTCGGAAATGCAAGGATATAATTGGTATAGTAGTCAAGAAAAGCTAGCTCTATTTGCAGATGATATTAAAGCAATAAGCGACGACGTGGTGTGGTATATTGAAGATTTACCCATGGTTGGTGTGGTTTAATCATGAACGCGAAGCCCGAGTGATTAAATAAAACCAACCATGGGTAAATTTCAATATACCACAACCACAGAGTTGGTTATTGCTATTATACAATGACATTATTTAAGAAAAAAATACTTACTTTTCTTAAATAATGTCTTTGTATAATGGCGCATTACTGTTCTTCCACTGGTTATACTGCGGTGATGGTGCTGCAGTAGCATTGTCGCCTCACAGTAAGACGTTGTCCTGTTCAATTCTCAGCAAGACCGTCTTCTGTGTGGAGACATGCGTGAATGGGCGTACCTTCATTGAAGGTTGTGCGTCAGGGCCGGCAACTCGGCATGTAAAAATCTACTGCCAATCATTAGCGGACCAGAGTTCTGCTGTGGCGACCCCTAACTGGGAAAAGCCGAAAGACACAACAACTGTTCTTCCACTGGTTGTGGTAGACTGGTTCCTTGTTTTGATGTACTGAGCATGTTGTTGGGACTTGCGTCCTATGCATACCCAGTACATTAATGCTTTGAAACGGAAGCAACAGAGAAAAGAAAGTCTCCGTTGCTCTGTTTTTTCTTTTTTTTTTCTTTCGTTTAAAAACATTTTTTGAGGACTTTATACCAATGAAAAAAGTCCGGGTGACCAGACCTTTTTTCCGTTGGCATATTATGGGATTTACAACGGGCATGCTGGCCAATCAGCGTGCACGTTTTGGAATATTAATGGGGGATTATTGTATAATATTTTATACCTGACAAAACCAGAAAGAGACCTTACAGTGTTGTGAAACATTTTAAGAAAGCTTCAGATCTTTTCGGGATACAAAATGAATGAAGCTAAAACAAAGACAATAGTGGTAAATTATGTACCTACATATGAATTGGTTCAGCAATATCCATATTTATGGGGACATGATAAAATGAAGTACATAGGAGTATGGATTAAGAATAATTCTGGTGTGGCAGCTAAGGATATGTGGAATAGTCTAAACAAAAGATATTACAAAAACTGAGAAAAATGAAGCTTTGTTAGATGTATATAGATAGTAAGATACTAGTGGTTAAAATGTATTTAATCCCATTAATCTTATACACAGGTCAGGCATAGTTTTATCAACCAGATGAGAAGTTGTGGATAGCAATTAACAAACAGCTGCAAGATTTTATCTGGGAGAAGAAGACTGCAAGAACCAAGTGGGATAAGCTGATTCTTCCAGTAGAACAGGGTGGATTGAGATTACCTGACTTGAATGGGGTATTTCAGATCTACACAGTTAAGACTCCTATACATAGCATAAGTAGAAAACTATAATTCAAAGTGGAAAGGGGTTATGATGAAACAGGGGAGAAGCTCAGGAAACAAGGAGAGATTGGGATTTTGGATGCAGGCCTTTAAGAAGAATAACAATAATCATACAGAATATTTTATAAAGTAGCAAAAAATATCCTAAATACTAAGCAAACATGGGAATGGATAAAGGAGATTCTGCCGATAGGGATGACTTCAATTAGGGATACAGACAATAGAGCCTGGAATTTATTGGAGAAAATTGTCAAAGGAATCAAGGTATTGGGAGCATATAACTAATGAAGGAAAGATGATAGAATGGGAAGATGCTAAGAATTTATTTGGACTGCAGGTTACAGATATTTCCTTCCCTATCAAGGATTGATATCAAAGTATAGGCAGAGAGAAAGAAATAGGGTGGTCCTAAATGAATGACCAGCACTGGTAAAGTTTTTAATAGAATCTAGAACAGAAGCTGCCTTTAAAAAAGGAATATTTAGTAGAGCATATAAAATATTGCATAATAACTATAAGGCTCAATTAGAGGAGGTTAAAAAGGATTGGGAGAAGAGATTGGATAAGCAATTCACAAAGAAACAATGGGAGGAGATGTGTATGTCTCCCAAATATGTGATACAATCTAGAAGATTTAGGACTTATGCTTGGAAATGTTTACATAGATATTTTTACCCCAAGAAGACCCCAGAGTATTTTTCCTCAGGTAGACAGCAAATGTTGGAGGTGTGACAGGGAAGAAAGAGGTAATTGGGTACACATTTTCTGGGAGTGCAGTAAGTTGGCAGACTTTAAAGATTCACTGAGGGACGCACTGTTGGAGATTCTGGGTGGGCAGATTGGTGTGATGAGGGAAATTATTTTTCTGAGATATGATACAGAGTCAGAATTACCTAGACATGGTAGGGCCTTGCTGTGTCTAATTATGATGCCTTCCAAAAAAACAATTACTAGAAAATGGAGATCAAAATCTAAACCAACTATACTAGAAGTAGTTAATATAGTAACAGAGATAAAACAACTGGAATTTAGATCTTTAGAAAAGGGTAGGAGTAAACTACATAAGAAAAAGTGGGAATTGTGGGAACAATGCATACAGGGGAGGAATGAGGTTTAAAAGAAGGCAGAACTTAAATGAGCTATGTAATGTTTGACTGAAAATGATTGGGTAGATTATAAGTGATGTATAATGTTTGCAACTGGGAGTGTGTCAATATGGTTTTTGATGTAAAACGCATGCAACTAGAATTGTCGGTGTGGATTGCTTTCATTTATGTAAATGTATGATTGCCTATGTCATAAGTGATGGTTTAATAAAGATGTTTCTTGTTTATTAAAAAAAAAGGAATGCAAATGCTTTCATTAGCCTATTTATAAAATCCCAACTTACTCTTTCAAATGCTTTCTCTGCATCAAGACCCACCAACACCAGCAATATTTTCTTACATTCTTCTTCCCTCTCCATCATCATCATCATTATATTAATGTTGTCAAATGTTTGACTCCCCTCCAAAAAACACACTTATAGGTTTATAGGTGTTTACTAGGCTACAAACCACAAGGGCCTTTTTAAGTCTAGCCATACATCCCAAATTTCTGACTAGTTCTGATGCCCTTGATAAGTGTAAGCATGGGCCTGGGAGATGAACCATTTACAGGTTACCTGTTTGCATCAGAGATGTAGGTGCCAAACCAGAGATGAATTTGTGGTTTTCCATCCAATTGTCCAAGTTGCACTTGAATTGGATTAGGGAGGAACTCTGCTTCACATGGATGGGGAGCCTGTTCCATAGACAGAGTAGTCTCTGGGATACATACCTCTCACTTCAGCAAGTCCTGTTTATATCATAGGCAAGGTTTAAGTCTTCAGAACAGGTAATTCTGGTACTGTTTGTTTTGTGGATATGCAGGATGTCCATCAGAGTGGGGTCTATCAATGCCCTGTATGCCAGGCATAAATCTCCCCTCAAAAGCCTGTAGGAGACAGAATACAGGAATAGGGCCTTGAGGCAGTCTGCATAAAACATATTACTTATGCCCTGTATTCTTTTAGTGAGGAACCTCTGTGGACATTCCAGTTGTTGGATATGGTTGGTTAGGTACATACCAAAGGGGGCATTGTACTCAATGATAGGTCTGATGAATGCCGAATACAGTGGAACAATGACTTCCTTGGACATAGATGCCATACCTTTGTTTATAAGTTGTGCAACATAGAATGATTTCCTCACCATTGTAGACATGTGATGATCAAAGGCTAGATTACTATCTATGTGTGTCTCTAAGTCCCTGACTACTGGGTCAACTCTAAGCGGTGTGTTGTCAGTATGATAGTTACCATGGATGGATGAGTTCCCAAAGGATACTATTATACATTTCTTGGTATTTAGTTTTAGCCCATGACTCTGACACCAGTTGTTTGTCTGTGTCAACCCCTCCTGGAGAACATTTATGTCAGTTTGAGATTCAATGACAGCTACTAATTTGCAATCATCTGCAAATTTAGTCAGCCAGAGACCACTGACATTGGCCTTGACTTCTGAGAATTAAATGCCAAAAAGGAACGGTCTAAGGACTGATCCCTGAGGGACTCCACTTGTGACTGGGCTCTTTGTAGAGGTGGACTCCCTAATTATAACTTCCTGGGCTATCCACTGGGTGACATACGGGTTTGTATCTAACCTCTTGAGTTTGTCAACAAAGTCTGAGTGGGTTATTGTGTCAAATGTCTTGGCCCGGTCAAGGTAGGCAGTGTGAATGATTTTGCCCTCATCTATTGCTTTGGTGACCTTCTCAAAAAAGTCCATCAGGTTGAGTAGGCATGATCTGCCATTTACAAAACCAAACTGGGTTGTGTCCAGTGTAGGTTTACTATATCTCTATTGATCATCTCCATGATAATTCTTTCCATGGATTTACATATAAGACTAGTCAAGCTTATGGGTCTGTAGTTTCCAGGGTCTGTAGATGACCATCTTTATGCTGAGGAATGACTGTTGCCTTTCTCCATTCATGAGGCATGAAGCCTGTTTGGAGGCTACAGTTAAATAGGAATTCCAAAAGCCCTGATAGGTCATGTTTCATGCTATTTAGAAGGCATCCTGGGATATTGTCTGGGCCCATTGATGCAGTGTTTTTGGTATTTGAGAGAGCATTAAGGACTTCTTCCCTAATGATAGTAGGGGGAGTTACATTTGATGATATTTCCTGAGGGAAGGTTGAGGGGGAGAGAGGATAAAATTGGAGCTGAATTTATCAGCCTGGAGGTTTGCTGTATCCTCTGGCTCAGTACAATGGCTCCATTTACAATGAGCTCTGCACACAATTGTGTATTGCCTTTGAAATTGCAGACATAGCCAAATAATGCTTTGTGGTTGTCCTTGGCCTGGGAGGCCAAACTTTCCTCAAATTTGGCTTTGGTAGACTTTATTTGTCCTCTTATTTGTTTGTTTAGTTTAATTAGAGTGCTTTATCCTGCTGGTTGCTGCATCTCCTAATTTTTTCCATAATTTTCTTCCTCCTGTTATACATCCAATGGATTTTGTGATTCCACCAGAGTGGCTTGTTTTTGAGTTAGTTCTGTACTTCTTCCTGGTGGGTACAGCTGCCTCTATGCAGCTATTAACATGCTTGTACAGGGTTTCTGTGAACCGTTCTGCATAGGCAGAAGTGTTCTCAGGGTTTATAGGTCTTGAAATTTTGACAGGTTCTCACTTAATAGCAGGAGGTTAGCCTTACAATAGTTCCTGAATATTCCTGGTTTAGCTGGGGGTCCAGGTTTTATTTTTACTTCAAAGGAGAACATTTTGTTGTCTGACCTTACCAGAGAAGGCATTACAGTAGAGGGTATGCAGCACTCTCCCATATTAGTGAGGACCAGATCCAGTATTGTTGCAACCCTGGTTGGTGTATTGACTATCTGGCCAGGGAGTTTGTGTTTACAAAATCCAAGAATCTCTGTGCATGTATGTTTGATGTCATATAGGATTCCCAGTTAATAGTGGGGTTATTAAAATCATCCATAAATATGGTATTGGGTTGGATGGTTAGTGTTTCTAATAAGGTTAAATACATGGTATGGGTTTCCTGGTTCATATAGGGGGCCTATAGCTTGCAAGGAAGTGGTATTGGATTTTACCTATGGTGATTTAAACATGGAGCAGCTCAAGTGCATTGCCCTGTTTGACCAACATTGAAGTATATTTATTTTTGATGTAAATAGAGACACCTCCACCTTTAGTCCCTGCCTGTGAAGTAGCTGGTCTAAATGTGTGGAAGGAATTATAACCCTGCACTGTTGGTGTGCTGTCTGCAGCTTTAAATCACATCTCTGAGACTGCACAAACATCACCATTCTCAAGGGTAAAGAGAGCTTTCAGGGGGTGGAGTTTTTTGTTAAGGCTCCTAGCACTGAGCAGTAACACCTTTAGATTTTCCTGGTTTTGATTTGCTATGTTGGATGTACTTTCAATTTGGCATTGCCTAAAAAAGGCACTATGGGGCAGACAATGTTTTAGCTAATATTCGAAAGCCAAGAGGGGAGATGTGCAGACCATCCCTGCTAAAGCAGTGTGGTCTGTTGACCATCTCCTACCATGCTGACAAATATTGCACTCCCTTAGAATGACAACAGAAACTAAGCCAATTGTTAAAGTCAATCATCTTTTGTTTGTATTGTGGCATTATCCTTGGAGAAGGTAAAATGCTGCTCAATGCTAGGGTCATAGCAGCCTGAGACACACATTCCGAAAGCTCTATGATGTCTCTCTTCATATAGTCTAGGGAGGTATGTCTCAGGCATTTACTTCCTCATGGACTATGACTGAGTCACATTGGTAATTGTGATCTAATGACCTGAGTGCATGTGTAATGTGGCGGATCCTAACCCCCTGATAAGCAAATGACTGTAACTTTTTCCTTACTTAGCCTGGTGAGAGAGATGTCAGTGTGTCTCACAATGGAGTCTTCAATGACTAGAATGTTGGATTGTGAGGTGACTTGCCTTATGGACTTAGAGGTAGAGGCTCCATGAGATGTAGCTCTATGTGTTGATGTGTGTGTTGTTTTGAAAGAGTGTGTTTGGGGCTAATGAGGGTATTCCTTATGTGTACTTTGTATAGGAGGTCTTTGTGGTTTAGGAAGGTTATATGTAAGTGCCTGAGTATATGTGGAACTATATGTCTGCTTTGTGAGTGATGGGTGCAGCATGTGTACTACTGATAACCTTATTGACATTAGGAGTAGTTTTATGTGAGAGCTTCACCTTTAGTGATGTTGTGTAAATACATCTCTCACATACCATATCAGTTTGTTTGAGAATTAACTGGTTGTCAGTAAACATGAGGCAATTTCTGTATTGCCTCAGGATGCCTATATCCACCAAGCGGGTAACAGAGACAGTAGAAAAGTTCATATCCATGGCAACAAATCCTTTTTTATTGATTAGATTGTTGGAGTGAGAATATCAGTCACTGCCAGGAGTATCCGGTTTGCAACTATGTGGACAGTGCTTGTCACTGCAAACTAGTTGTCCTGTGTACAACTAGCTATTGGAGAAATTTCAATTGTACTTTTACAGGAAAAATGTCACTCAAGGTGTCTGAGTCTTTACAGACCACTGCTAAACACTTGAGGGGAAACTAATACATAGACACTGAAAATTTAAGGATTGATATCCATATCTGTTAATTTTGGCATCACCTTTACCATTCTTTCAGCTAGTATAGACCTAAACACTTTATAATCATGGTTTAAAACTGAAATGGGTCTATTTGAAATTGTGTCTGTTGGGTCTTTACCATCTTTAGGTATTACAGTCACGACAGATTTCTTCCAAGATGTTGGTGTTTCCCTTCCTTTTAAAATACTGTTAAACAAAACCTGCCAGATCTTTACACTTTCTTCCTTCCTAGCTGCCAAACCTCTACAAGAATACCGTCTGTTCCTGGAGACTTTTCTGCAAATTGATTATACATCACCATTTCTCCTCCTGTCTTATCTGTTAATTGTGGAGGCTCATCTACCTCTAACCTTGGCATACCTAAATCTTCCATAAATATTTCCATTTGTGCTCTATCTTGATTTCCACAATTCTCTGCTTTACACCAGTTTTCATAAAATTTCCAAAATCTGTCTAATATCTCTACAGGATCTCTGGTTATTTTTCCTCTTAAAGGCTCCCTAAATTTGGTGACAACCCTTTCTACTTTTTGTTGCCTAAGTCATTGTGCTGAAAGGTTTTGTGCTCTGAAGTTATCAAAATACAGTTGCTTAACAACAAGCTATGTTCTTCATGTTTCACTGTTGCAGTCCTGACTTATGAGATTTCCTGCTTCTGAAGCCCTTGATCGGCCCGACTACCAATGTAAAACATTCCCTCCTACTAAGGCTGGTGGACACTCTACCCTGACATCAGCACATCTGGGTATAAAGGGAGGCAGTCCATGCCATGATATCAGTCTTTCTTGCCATTGGAGCTCAAAGCAGTAGTGAGTGCATTGGTTGGTCAGCACCAGAGTGAGAAATTTTCTAAAAGCTAAGTACCCCATTGGGGAACTCTTTTTATTTCATGTCAAATAAAGTTAACAACTGTCTCCACTGTGGAAAAACAAATCCCACACAGAGATTTTCAGACTTTGTGTGTCACATGCTTAGGCCCAAACCAGTATGTCCCTAATTGCCATATGTGTGCCTGTTTTAATACCAGAACTATAAGGCGTGGGGGTGAAATTTTGCCTAAGCACCTTAGTCAGCAACCAGCATCCCATTGTGCAATGGCATCCATCAGTCATCCTGAGATTGAACTCCCTAAGCATAAAAAGGAAATAAGACTCAATGTAGGATCTTGGATGACACTGGTTCACCATCCGCCAGTCCCCCAAGGCTTATCATTGCTGAGGAAGGTGAGGCGCTTTCGCAGCCCCTTTGTGTGAGTGAGGCAGTGACACAAGCTCTATTCAGAACTGGTCAGAGTCCAACATGTTGTCATATTGCTCTACTTCACCACAAGCCTTGGCTTATGGTTTGTCGGTTGGGTCCAGAGTCACTATGTAGGGTTCGGCTTCTGGGCAACAATCCACAATAGACGATGCTCCCCCAGGGCGTGTGCCAGCAACCATTTCTTCCTTTCAAGAGACTAGCATCAGAGTAGCACAGACACAAAGGCCTAAGATGACAGCTACACCCAAGAAGAGCTCAACCTCAGGACCTGTGTCTAGGCCTACTGGCCCTCAGCCCCCTGGATAGCAACAGGACTTAGGCTGGCTGAGGACCTTATTTCTCTAGTCAGAGGCAGGCAATTCTCCCCTGAATTTTCACCAGGAAAAAGGAAGAGTGATCCTACTCCTGAGCCTCTTTCAGAACCCCCCGATTCAGATGATGACTCTGATCAGGTGGACTGTGAAGTGGAAGTTGAACCCCTTCTTACCGCCTTTGAGGATTTTGACTCAGAAGAGATTTTACCTTCTGCTTCACCCCCCCCAAGGACATCACCTTTGGGGAAACTCTGCATGCCGTGCGGAAATTTTTCCAGTGGCAGGCCCATGAGTTCCTAGATCTCTCACAGCATAAACCCTTGTCTATTCCTCCAGTTTTGGAGGTGGTAGAGGATGTTTTCATGGAATCATCTGTCAACCTAGATTCACTTCCTCCAGCCCCTCGAAAACCAGATAGGTTTTAGAGGGTGCTAGACTCTCATAAATTCCTTTACAAGAGCCCCACTCCTGACCCAGAGGTTGTCATTTCTGGGCCCAAAGCAATTAAGGCAAGTACCTCTAAAGAACACTACCTACAGGCAAAGAAAGCAGGGCCCTTGACAGGCTTGGAAAGAAGGTTTATATTTCCTCTACCCTGGCCTTGAGGGCTCTCAACTGCTAATTCCATATGATTAAATACCAGCACAGTATCTAGGAAAATTTGAAGAAAAAATATCCTCCCTGGAGGACAAGAAAGCCTCCAAGGAACTGTTGGACCTCTGCCATTCCAGTGCCCAGGTTACTAGACACTCCATGCACTGTGTGGGCATGATGTCCTGAAGGCATCTACCTAAGCTGCTGTCTCTGGCACTGATATCAGAAGACATGATTGGCTTAGAGAACAGACATTACCAGAATAGGTGAAATCTAAACTACCAGATGCACCCCTGGATAAAGATTGCCTCTTTGGACCTAAGGCTGAGGCTGTCTTAAAGAAATATAGAGGATAAAGTTAAATCCATGCAGACTGTTAAAAACCTCCTCCAAGTCTAACCACCCAGATTTAGTAGGAACTTTACCATTAAGCATTGGTCCTTTCCCTCACAGTCTAAGCCAAGTCACAGAAAAACCTGAAAAGAAAGGCCTCATAGACAGCAGCAACAATCTCAAAGGGCAAAACAGTGGTTATCAGGAGCACCAAGGCTTGGGAGTTCTAGGCCACCGAGCCCTAGCAGAGATCAGCCATGACTCACCCCCACACCATTTTCCCCACCCCTTCTCATTCCCAACCCCAGAAAAAAGTAGCAGGAAGACTTTCCCTATTCAAGAGAACTGGGCCCTTGTCACCTCTGACAAATGGGAGCTGGAAGTTATATCAAACAGCTGCAGATTCACTTTCAAAGAACCATTAAGATTCTCAGGCCTCCCTGATGTACCACAAAACCAAAGAGCAGAGGCTATTTCTCAGATCCAAAATCTGAGCACACAAGGCTCTGTGGAATCAGTTCCAAACCACCAGGTAGGAAAAGGCTTTTACTCCAGGCTTTTCGAGGTCCCCAGGAAAGAAGGCTCCTGGCACCCTATCCTTGATCTGTCCATCCTCAGTCAGTCTCTCTTAGTTCCCAAAATCAAAATGATTACTCTTCAAAAGCTGTTCCCCATGATAACCCCTCAGGCTTTAATAGTTACTCTGGACCTGAAAGATATCTGCCTACATATTCCTGTAGAAGAATCCTGCAGAAGTCTTCTACGCTTCAGAGCAGATCTTTCTTTGGTTTGTCTACTGCTTCCAGGGTCTTCACAAAATGTTTGGCCCCTGTGATCACCTTCTGCAGAATGAGAGACATTCAAATTTACCCTTACCTGGATGACTGCCTCATGTATGTTACAAGTCAGTCAAAGCTCCTAAAGGACCTGGCTTACACCCAGGCCATATTCTCTTCTCTAGGGTCCACCATAAACCTCAACAAATCTAACACAAACCCTACCACCAGGATAGGTTTCCTGGGGGCTCTGTTGAATTCCTCCCTACATAAGGCATTCCTTCCTCCAGACAAGGCTGAATTTCTAACCCAATACGTCCAGGCCATTGTGCAGAGACAATGCCTTTCAGCCAGGGAATTCCTCAGAGCACTGGGATGCATGCATTTTGCATACTAATGATGCCTCTGGTCAGGCTTCACATGAAGAAGCTTTATTGGTACCTCAGGATTATCTGGTTCCAACATTCACAGCCCCTGGAGATGGAAATTCAGCTAATCCCCTGGCTCAGGAAGGAACTGGCATGGTGGGCACGAGCATGTACACAGAGCCAGGGTCTCCCCTTCAAGTTCTTCCTTCAGGACCAAACCTTAACCACGGATGCATCAGACACAGCCTGGGGAGACCATTACCAGCACCTCCTAGCTCAAGGCAGAAGGGAATAACAGGTCAGGCGCAAACACACAAATTGGAAAGTACTGATGGCAATACAGAATGGCTTGATGGCCTTCCAAGATCACTGGAAACCAGAGATCCTACTTATAAAAACAGACAACACAACAGTCATGTGGTACCTAAACAAACAAGGGTGCACCCACTCCTGCCCTCTTTGCCATCTGGCAATGCAGATCTGGGAGACAGCAGATGCTATGGGGTTGTACCGGATGGCTCAGTACCTTCCTGGAACTCAGAACACTTTAGCAGACTGCCTCAGCAGACACTTAATGGATCTCCACGACTGGCAGCTGCAGCATGAAACCTTTCTCAGCATAGCACAGAAATGGGGATTCCCACAAATAGACCTCTTTGCCACTGAAAAAAAATGCTCAGCTAAAATGATTCTGTTCCAGGAATAAACTTCACACAGTCTGGAAGAGAGATGCTTTCTCATTCCCCTGGAACCTTCTATTTCTCTATGCATGCCCTCCCCTGCCTCTCCTTCCAAGAATCCTCCTACAAATCAGGGAAGAAGGACCGATGGTCATCCTGATAGCCCCAGACTGGCCCAAGCATCATTGGTACCTTCTTCTAATGACTTTGACCAAAGAAAAACCTTATCAACTACCCCAAAGAATAGATCTGCTGGTTCAGGCAAAGGGGGAAACTCCTGCACCTCAACCTGCAGACTCTCAAACTCTCAAGACTGCATGATCCAAAAAACTTCTACCCTGAGCTCCCCCTGAGTAGCTAGATGCTTAATATACTCAGAGTCCAGAAGACCCAATGCTAGACAAAACTACTCTGTCAAATGGAAAAGATTCTCTATTTGGTGTCAGGAGAAAGGCTTCAACTTGTCCTCAGCCAACACTGCAGCCATTTTAGACTACCCGCTGTCTTAATAAACAGAGGCCTATGCTTCTTGCCCATTGAGATACTCGCCTCTGCAATTTCAGCCCACATTCCTAATCTTCCTCCTATCTTCTGCCACCCCCTAATGAAACAATTCCTTAGGACCTTACTCCTCTTTGAACCAGCTGCTTCCACTGAAATAGAATTCTTGACATGGAAAACTGCCCTCTTACTAGCCATCACCTCAGCTAGAAGGGTCTCTGAGTTGCAAGCCCTGATGACAGTGGAACCATTTATCTTCCACCCTGACAGAGTATCACTCAGAACTAACCCTTAATTTATGCCCAAGGTGGTTGCAGACTCTTCCCTGAACCAGACCATACACTTTCTAACTTTCTTCCCTAAGCCACAAAACCAGGGAGAATCCTTCATTCATTAGATGTGCACAGGCAACTTCGCTACTAACTTTACAGACCTAAAGATGTCAGAAAAACAGAACAACTCTTTGTTTCCTCTGCTCTGGGATCTGAGGGCAAACCAGTCTCCATACAGACTGTCTCCAAGTGGATCGCCCAGTGCATTTATTTTTGTTACGCCCACCATGGCAAGAAGCTTCCTGAATCTGTTAGGACTCACTCTACTAGGACCACTTCTACCTCCACAGCTTTCCTAAAGGGAGTACCTATCACATGTCTCATGTATTCAAATGAGACACTGAGGCACAGGATGGGTTCAAGTCATTTATTGATCATAAACACAGTAGGAGCTGTAACGGGAGCATACACTTTGAGCATCATATGTTACTGACTGAATCATTACTTCTAACACACTCACATATAGGATCATAGGAAGTAAAAGGATCATAGTAAGTTTCTAGGCTATTGGCCCTGAGGCCCTTACAAGCCTATCCAAGAATTTAGCCCATGTTCCAACAAGTCAACACCCTATGCCACTGTCCAGGGGTGCAGGGACACAGGTGGAATCCCAGGGGTGTATTTTCTGTTCCCCAGCCAGTTATTCAGGTTGCATTTAAAAAGGTTTAATGAGGTACTCTGCTTGACATGAAGAGGGAGTCTATTCCACAAAAGGGGGAGTCTGTTGGATACAAATCTGTCCTGCCAACAAGTCCTATTGATGTCACAGACCAGGTAAAGGTCACACGTGCAGGTTACTCGAGTGGAGCTTGACTTGCGGATATGCAGCAGTCCCATCAGGGTGAGGTCTGAGATTGCTTTGTATGGCAGACAGAGGTCACCTCTGAGGAGTCTGTAGGAGACTGAGTAGAGGGACAGGGCCTTTAGTCTACCTGTGTAGGGTAGATGTTTGAGGCCCTGGATTCTCCTGGTGAGGAGCCTCTATGGTCTCTCCAGCTGCTGCATGTGCTTTGTGAGGTACATGCCAAAAAGGGCATTGTACTCAATAATGGGTCTTATAAGGGAAGAATAAGGAATGTTATGACCACCTTGTCCCTGGAAGAGATACCCTTACTAATGAGGTGGGCCATGTAGAAAGCTTTCCGTACACTGGAGGCAATATGGTGGTCAAAAGTCAGTTTGTTATCAGCCTGGGTGCCCAAGTCCCTCACTACTGACTGCGTGCTTAGGACTTTATTATCAGTGTGATAATTTGTGGGACATCACTCTCCCCAAAGCGGATGATGATGCATTTTTGGCATTCAGTTTGACACCATGTTTCTGGCACCAGTCATTTGTTTGGGTGAGACCCTCTTGGAGAATGTCCACATCACTAGGGGAATTGAGAGAGTTTATCTATTATACCTGAGTGGGGAATAATATTGAAGGCTTTGGCCAGGTTAGGGTAGGTGGTGTGCACCATCTTCCTCTCGTCCATGGCCTTGGTGACTGTCTCAAAGAAGTCGACCAAATTTAACAGGCACGACCTCCCCTTGATGAAACCAAACTGTGTGGGATTGAGTGTCTGGAGGTTGCCACTGTGGGATTGAGTGTCTGGAGGTTGCCAATGTCCTTGTTAATAAGGTCCATGATAATCTGCTCCATGGCCTAGCAGATTAGGCTAGTTAGGCTGATGGGTCTATAATTTCCTTTGTGCAAAGGGATGATAGTGGTTGTCCTCCACTTGGCTGGGACAAAGCCGATACTCAGGCTTTGGTTGAATGGGGTGCCTAATGGTGCTGCAAGTTCCTGCCCGAGTTCATGTAGGATGCAGCCTCCCATGGAGGCTGTATTTTTTTCCTTTGAAAAGGCAGTGATGACTTGCTCCCTAGAGATAAGAGGAGGGGGGCAGGTACTGGTGGTGCTCTGTTTTACTGATGGGGGACAGAGGGTGAAGTTTTTACTGAACCCTTCTGCCAGCAGGTTGGCTATATCTACAGCATTTGTGTATGTGGTGTCCTTGACCACCAGTTCTGAGGAGATATGGATGTTCCCCTTGAGATTGCAGACATATGTGAAGAAGGCCTTATGATTGTCTTTAGTAGATGTCGCTAGTTTGGACTCAAAGTTTGCTTTGGAGGATTTCACTAGTGATCTTATTTGCTTGTTCAGGCTAAGAAGATATTGCTTCTAGTTAGGCACCTGCTCCTTCCTGGTCCTGGACAGCAATTTTTTGTCCTTCTATTATAGAACTTATTTATTGCAGATGTCCACCAGACAGGATTACTCTTCTTTGAGGAAGAGGATTTCATCCTGACAGGTATTCCTGATTCCATGCAGATATATAAATGCTCATATAGTAATTTGGTGTAGATTTGGACATATGTGCCTGTTCCTATGGAGGGGGAGGGGGCTGTGAAGCTGTTTATACCTTTCCTCAGGAGGTTGTAATCAGCTTTGGAGAAGTTTTTTTGTTTGACCCTAGCTAAGGGGGGGGGTGACTGAAAATGACCGCTTTGTGGTCAGATCTTACCAGGGATGATGACACTATAGGGATGCTGCAGTGGTTACTCATGTTGGTTAATACCAAGTCCAAGATATTTTCACCTCTTCTGGGGGGGGTCAACCAACTGGTCCAAGGCATTTGCATTGATGAAATCAATGAATCTCTGGGCATTTGTGTTTTGGCATGAGTATTTCTTCCAATCTATGGTTGGATAGTTAAATTCACCCAGGAACAGGGTTAAAGGGTTGAATCCTGATAGATTTGAAGAAGTCCAGATAGGTGGAGTGGGCATCTTGAGTCAAAGTTGGAGGCCTATAGCTAGCTATGATTTGATTTTAATTAGGGTCTTGTCAATTGTTAAATGCACCTGGAGTGTTTCCTGTGCTTCATACTGAGACCAGCCTGGAGGTGTGTATATCTTTTATGTATATTGCAGATCCACCTCCTTTTGCTTTGTTGCCCAAGGTTTGGCGTCTGAATGTATGATAGGATAAGTAACCTGGTATGGCTGGGGTGATCTCTGCAGCTTTGAACCAGGTTTCTGTGACTGCATAAATGTCAGCATCTTCCAGGGTTAAGAATGCTTGCAATGAGTGGAGATTCATGTTTAGACTCTTAACCATTTAGCAGCATGACCTTTAATTTACGTTTTGATAAAATTTTCATGTTGGTAGTTTTGACCTCAGGAAAGGTACCATGGGGGCGGCAAGGGCCTTTGCCAGGAGCCTGAAGCTCAGGGAAGATAGATGCAGGCCATCTCTGGCAAAACATCGTGCTTTGTCAATCATGTCATTCCAGGCTGTCAGCTACTGGATCCCCTTGGAATGACACCAGAAACTAAGACAATTTTTAAGGTCAGTCATTTTCTGTTTGTAGAGAGGCATCATTCTGGGTGACAGTAGAATGCTTCTTAAGGTTAGGAACATACCTGCCTGGGACACATATTCAGCTAGCTCAATCATGTCTCTCTTCATATAATCCAGGGAGGTACATCTCAAGTCATTCATGACAACATGGACTATGACAGAGTCATAACAGTACCTGTTGAGACACTTGAGAGCATGGGTGATGTGTCGGATTCTGGCTCCTGACAAACAACTAACCGTGACTTTCTCCATATCCAGCCTGGTGAGGATCACATCTGCGTGTCTCATAATAGAGTCTCCTATGACTAATATGTTGGATTTATGTTTAGGCCTTAGTGGCTGTGAGACACAGGTGTGCAGACTGTGTGTGGCATGGTGGGTAGTGGAGTCCGTGTGTGTTTTTGCCTCAGAGGACTCTTTTGTTTGGGTATGTTTTTGTTGAGGTCCTCCACATATGTGGGGGTGTGTTGTGTAGGTGTGGGTGGTGTTTGAGGTATGGTGCTCATGTTGACAACCTTCTCAGTGTCAGATATACAGGCTTGTGAGGGAGAGAGCAATGACACTAGGTGCTTGATGTAATTGCATCTCTCAGAAATTGTGTTCCTAGGTGGTAGTAGTAGAAGGCTGTCCATGTACATGAGGCAGTTGCTACACTGTCCCAGGATGCCCATATCAACCAGACTGGCAGGAGAAAACAGGAAATTGTCCATCCATATTTCTCAGAAACTGAGGGAGAGAGGCCAGAGAGAGCTAAGAGAGTAAAGGGTAGAAGGTCTAAGAGTAGTACTACTAGGTGATCACACAAGTACTACTTAGGGAAAATTTGTAGCTGGAATACCTCAAAAAGGGTTAAAAACCATGCAGCTGAAGCTCTGGATGGAGCAAACCTGCATCTAGACTATGTTACTCAATTTGAGGTTAAGAACACAGTAAACAACTCAGAAAAGAAGCACAGACTAACCACTTACAGTCAAAAGAACAACTCACAGTATGAAAAAATACAGTTAAACAGTGACAAAATGCAGTTAAACAGTAATGAATTACAGTAGATAGCAATAAAATATAGTTAATCAGTAAATTGCTTTAAAACAGTAGCTCACAATCACAACAGTAAAAGACAGCTCAAATAAAGCAGCAATTCAGCAGAATACTATCATCAATTTAGTAAAAGCAGCAAACTAAATACAGAGTCCTAAGCACAAGCAGCAAAATGAAGTAGGAAGAGGTACAGTTTTTTTTTTTTAGTAGAAAGTGAGGAGACAGAAGATAATCCGGTACTTTTCCGTTAAACCCCTACCACTTCGTGCTGCTGTGTTTTGGCGGTATTTTGCATACCTGCTTATATATCTACATAAAGTTAATTGTGTTCTCTTCTGTGACAAAATTTCAGAGTTGCAGCACATTAAAACAGGACCACACATCTCACTCACTCTTGTAACCTATTAAGAAGTGGCACAGCCTTTATATAACACTACTACACAAGACTGTTCTGCCTCCATTTCTGTGAAATCAAAAGCTATAAAGAATAGAGTAAACCATGTCAAGAAAGAAGGATACTATGAAAAACTACGGGCTGTTGTTAGTTCTCCAGCACCTGTACATGTAAAATAGTTGCACTGGGTTTGTCAGCCATCTTAAAAACGTGACCCTGCCTTTAATTTAGGCTATTCCATACCCTGTCTACTTCAGAGATGTCAATGTTATATCAACTACTGTGTTACACGTCAGTCACGAGAGGGCGTCCACTGACTGGATATCTACTAAAGACAGCTAATCTTTTACAATGGGACTGTTTCCACCACTACTCCATATCAGGCACTAACTTATCTCATTATAAAAAGGATACAGACACTAGCACTACCAAAAAGGAAAGACTGTCAGCAAACATTTAAACTGGTGCAAGCGCACTTAACCTAGATCAACTGTCATGATGACATATGTTTTTCTAACTGAAAAGAATAAATCACAAGCAGCCCATGACTTGAAAACTGGCCAAAACGCAGTATGCATCCAAACGGCAAAACACACACCTGCACAAATGTATGTTACTGAAACACTGGGAAGTACATCCAACATAGATTAGACGTTACTGTTATCATGGATAAAAAGTCTGCCGCAATATATTTTTTCATAGGTTCTGAATATCAGTGGGTACTGCACGTTCAAAGCCATGACAACTTCATCGGTTTTACGCTAGGATAATGCAGGATGCAATGTTTAACTGCCATGATTATTTACTGCCTATGTTTAAAGCACAGCAGTGTAACGCACGTCCTGTCAGATTACAGACAACTGCACTGCATGCGTTTACATGCAGGTTAAGAGCCCACTTTGATAAATATGTCCCTATTCCAATAGATTATCATTTCCTGCTGACATTCATATATGGTTGCAAACAAATTTGTGTCACCATTCCTCCTTAATAAATTACATCTGTTACATGAACTCACCCATTGTCAAGTCTTTCATGCTTCTGTTGAAAAAATCCGCTACTGAAATACTGCCAAAACACAGCAGCGTGAAGTGGTAGGGGTTTAACGGAAAAGTACCGATAATTCAAGGTTGAGAAGCTAAAGGGGTGGCATTTCACAACTTATCTCACTGTACACAATAGACTGAGCTGATATAATGGGACTGGGGGGAGTGTCCAATATAAAATTTATACTAGAGGTGGGCAATTGAAAGCCACCAGCCTTTAATACCACAACACCAGCTGGGCTCATGGGTGGGATACACAAGATCAGAAGAGAGGTAAGGAGTGAATTCACCAAGTCTAAAAAAACAGTTGATCAGTTTAAAGAGATATGCAGCAAATGTTTTTAGTAAAACAGAACTGCAGAAAACACTTGAAAATAAACACTTATCCTTTTCCATTGTCACAGCAGAGCAATGGCAGAAGGACTATCTCACTGACATCTCCATTCAAGCTAGCACTCACATGGAATGACTATACAAAATGACACTGATCTTGCACATGCCATCAAACTACAGTGGCTGACTAGGTACAATATACACACTGATCTACATCCTCCCTCTTTAATTTTGTTTGACATGCAAATAGGAGAACAAAGACATTTTGAGAGCTAAGCAATATATCAACATTTTAACAAACAAAATGGAGTTCAAGTCCAAGTAGCTGTGTATTTTGGATTTGGTCTGGAAATTCTATCCAGTCTGGTAACACAGAAACTTTGACTGGGTTTAGCAACAGGGATAGTATCTGGGGATTCTTTCACAAAAGGAACATCAGGGATTACATCAAAATTATTTGAAGGAAGCACACTATCCTTTGGAATTCGAACAGGTGTGGAGTCACTCTGGGAATTAGAGTCGTTGGCACAGGCAATCTGCTGAGTCACTGGTTTGGAGATGGGTAACACATGTCTTCGATTCCATCTGAAATCCATTCCTTCTGACTATATAAGGTAAGATCTCGGTTCCCCACAAATGTTCTTTATGATTCCCACTCTGTCATATCCTTTAGATGTTTGCATTCTCACAACTTCTCCTTGTAGTAATGGTCTAAGGGATTTACTGGTCTTATTGTATCACTCTATTGGTATTTACATTTGGTACTAACAATTGTTTACTGATTGGTAAAGTTGTTCTAGTCTGTTTGGACATTAATCTCTGAACAGTTGAACCAAGTAAGTTATCTTCAGGAGTGTTTCTGAGATTGAGTAAGTTAAGGAAAACATTGGTACCATCTCTCTTAGATTTCTCTAACAAACGGTTTGCTCTCTGAACTGCACATTCAGTTAATCCTTTGGATTGTGAATACTCAATATATACATTTATATGGTAATTCTGGAATTTGGTGTAGCTGAAGTGGTTCTCTTTGTTGATGTGGTTTGATGCTGTTGGAAATTGAACATGCTAGAGTTTCCTTCTCTATATCTTTGGACATAGAAGGCCAAACTACAATGCTTCTTGCCCTTCTTTTGGTTGAATCAGTACCTGGGTGACCATAATGCAAAATTTTGATATATTCCTGTTGTAATGCTGTAGGAATTACCACTTTTGGACCTTTCATGATGATTCCATCTTCCATCATGACTCATGACTGAGCTCATCTCGGGAAGGAAAATATTGCTGAATGTCAAGTGGTACACTGGTTTGTCGTGTTGGCCATCCTTGACTGATAACGTTTTTCAACTTCTGGACGATTTGATCTAAAGCTGTGTGATTTATCAGTTCATTAGGATGTGGTGACTAAAAATGTCTATTTTTCATGACTTCAAAGTCTGCTGTTTCATCTTCATGCTGCTCTGTCATTTGTCTGGGTGCACATGACAAAGCATCAGCAAGGTACAGGTATTTTCCCTTTTTGTAAACAATACTAAAACAATATTGAAATTGTACTTTTTCAGTTTTAACATCATACGTTGCAATTGTGCTGGGGCTGTATGCATTAGATTTTTCAAAATTGTCAATAGCGGTTGGTGATAAGTCTCTATTTGCATAGGTCTGCCATAAATATAATCACTGAACTTTGAACATGCAAACACTACTGCCAAAAGTTCTTTCTCTATTTGTGCATAATGCATCACTGTTTGTGTTAAATTTCTGGATGTATAAGCAACTGGTATGCCTTCTTGAAGACATGCTGCACCAAGGCCGTACTTTGAAGCATCACAAGAAAGAGTTACAGGTTTGTGAACATCATAATATCTTACTGTTGGTGGACTGGCTGTTTTCTTCTCCAGGATATCAAATGCTCTTTGGTGGTGTTCCAACCAGGACCAGTGTACATTTTTGCATGTCGTCTTATGTAATGGTGCAGAAAGCTCATTCAAGTCTGGAATGAACTTTCCTAAATAGTTGACCATACCAAGAAAACGTTGTAAAGATGTGACATTCTCTGGAACTGGCAACTCAAGAATTGCTGTTTGCTTAGACAGATCTGGTTGTAAGCCAGAACTGGTAAACAAACACCCCACATAAGTAACTTCTTTCAGTTTGAATTTATATTTCTGAGGATTCAGTTTAAGATTTACTTCACATGCATGGTCTAGAACATTCCTGAGATTTCTATCTTGTTCATCTTTACCATTGCCCCTGGCAATAATGTCATCTGCTATAATAGCACATGGATAACCAGAAAAAATAAGTTTCATAGCACATTGAAAGACTTCACTGGCAGAATTGATTCCAAATGGCATTCTCAAAAATCTGTATTGGTTAAAAATGAAGATTTACAATCCAGCAAAATTTGCCAAAACCTAGAAAATGTTGTAAAGATGTAACATTCTCTGGAACTGGCATCTCAAGAATTGCTGTTTGCTTAGACAGATCTGATTTTAAGCCAGAACTGGTAAACAAACAACCCACATAAGTAACTTCTTTCAGTTTGAATTTATATTTCCGAGGATTCAGTTTAAAATTTACTTCACATGCATGGTCTAGAATATTCCTGAGATTTCTGTCTTGTTCGTCTTCACCATTGCCCCTGGCAATAATGTTGTCCGCTATAATAGCACATGGATAACCAGAAAAAATAAGTTTCATAGCACATTGAAAAAATTCACTGGCAGAATTGATTCCAAATGGCATTCTCAAAAATCTGTATTTAGCAAAGGGTGTACTGAATGTGGTTAACAATAAAGATTTACAATCCAGCGAAATTTGCCAAAAATAACTTTTTGCATCTAAGATTGAAAAAACAGTGGAATTAGGCATGACAGTGTCCACCTCTTCTACTGTGTGCATTGGATGATGAGGACATTTAAGTGCCTTTTTAGTCTCTTTGACCAATACATATTCATATATCATCTGAGCTTTTCTTATGTGATATGACCATGGAGAATACCCATTCAAGTCGGTTCTTCTGCTGGAGTAAAGACACCTAAATTCATAATTTTGTCTAGTTCTGCTTTGACTTTACTCTGCATTGCTACTGGGATTTTTCCATGCTGGTCTGACAAGTGGACTTACTTCATGCTTTAATTTCATGGAATATGTGACTGGAAGCATACAAAGTTTGTCTTTGAAAACATAAGCATAGTCACTAAAAATACTCTGTGTAAAGCTATCATTGTTGTTCATACTTATATGGTGAACCTCTTTATTAAATTAAATCAGTCACATTCTCAGACTGTCTTTGACGCCTAACAGTGACTGCACTTATCTTTTGAATATGTAAAACTACAAGTCATAGCTGTTTCCAGCACCAGTTCCCATGAATTACCACATCAATGGTAGTCCACTGAACACAGAAGGCGTTATAAGAGATCTGGGAACACAGGTTGACAGGAACCTCTCTTTTGACCACCACATTGCCACTGTGGTCAGAAAGTCCTTCTATGTGGCACATCTCATTACTAAGGGTTTTGCATCTAGGAAGAAAGAGGTCATTGTCTCCCTCTACTCTTCCCTCATTAGGCCAATCATCGAGTACAATTCCCCATTTGGCATGTATCTCACTAGACACCTGCAACAACTGGAGAGGCTGCAAAAATACCTCACAAAGAGGATTCTAGGCCTTAAACACTTGTCCTATATGGACAGACTCAAAAAACTCCATTTATTCTCTGTCTCATATCACCTACTTAGAGGCAATCTCTGCTTGACTTACAAAGCCATGCCTGACCCAGCTCTATAGAAATGTTACATCTAAAGAAATCCCAATCCCTCCACACCACATGCTCCAGAGACCTCAACCTCACTACCACAATCTTACAGGTTCATAACCCAGAGACTGTCCATGCTATGGAATAGACTTCTCTTACATGTCAAACAGAGCACCTCACTGGGCCACTTCAAGAGAAATCTTGATGAGTGGATGGGAAATAGAGAATTCACCCTGGGGATCACTCCAGTGGTTCTACTTGACAGATGCACTGGGAACTAAGGTCGGGTGGCACTATGCCAGGGTAATCCTATGGGCTAGGCTTGTAAAGGCTCCAAGGCCATTAGCCTAGTACACACCTATGAACCTATAAGAACTACTGCACCATCAGTCTGAATCTCTTCACCACCATAAGCAACTAGTTTTGCACACTTTGCTGAATCATGTTTCTCACCGGCTTGTAATTTAGCAAACATTGGTGCTGATATAACATTGCACTTGGATCCAGTGTCTACTTTAAGTTCTAAGGGTTTCCCATTAATTTGCACAGTACAAAATATTTTGCTGTTTGCTGACAACTGATAATCTACTGTATTAACTGTTTCATTGATCACAGAGAATCAACATAGAAAGTTTTCTCCCAGCTCTTGGAGTTTTCTGCAGTCTCTATCTGATCTTATTGCTTCTTCAGATACACTCTCCCTTAACATAAATCTGTGACACTTTAGACTTGCAAAGCCTTTTGAAATTATTCCACTTTTTAAATTTGTGACATTGCTGACCAAAAGCTAAACACTTTCCCTGTTTAGGTTCATGACTGCCTCCACAATTGCGACAGTTAACAATGAGGTTAGGTGTGCCACTACCTCATGGTTTATATTTATTTTTCATCTTAACTTTCTGTTGTACACAATTGACATTTGCACTAGCAGATACTGCAATCATGCTTTTCTCATTCATAAGCATATTTGTATACTTTTATGTAAGCTCACATATTTGGCAAATCTCCGTGGCTTTGCTTAATGTTAACTCATTAGCTCGAAGCAAAATCTTTCTCACTGCATCATTATTAACACCACATACAAGGTGGTCTTTTATCAGCTCATCTCATAGATTACCATATCTGCATGTTTTTGCTTTATTTCTTAAGTCGTAAAATATGCTGCAATAGTTTCACCAGGCTTTTGATTTCTTGTGTAAAGTTTGTGCCTTTCCATTGTAATATTCATTTGAGGGTTATACATTTCTCAAAAAGGGGCCTTTCCACGTTTTGGCCTGCAACACAATATGGCAGTCCTCCTCCTCCCTTGCATACACAGATGAACGTTCTTGCTCAATGGCTTCTGAGACAGCTAAATTGAGAAGTATAAATGCTCTTGTATGTGTGTCTTTATCAGAAAATGCAGCCTGCATGAAAATATCATATTCTTGCTCAAACACTCTCCAATTCTCTGAGACATTATTATCAAATGCCAGTGGTTCAGGTCTGCAAAATCCCTCTGCCATAATGACAAATTTCTTTAAAATGTAAGTCTAGACCAGATACTTGGAATTTTGCTCAAATGCACAACAATCTCTCCAAAAATACTGTGGTGTATTCAATGGACTGAGTTGTTTTGCCTAGCTAATGTTCTGTGGGGGCGGGGAGGTGCATGACGTAAGGGCTGTGAGACAGGAAGGATGTTGATTGTATTTGTACGCTGGCTTGTCAATAAAGTTTGGAGTTGGTAGCAACAGCACACAGTTGTCCCGCGTCTTCCTTTCTTAAGTAAAAGAACACGACATGGTGTCAGAAGTGCTGTGTGGCTGTGCCTGGGACTGCTGAACACTTGCTGAAGACCGTCTTTGGTGACCCTGTGCCGTGGGGACATGTCGGACGAAGAAAATGGTCGGCAGCCGCGAGCTAGATTAACATGGCGGCTAGCCCTAATGCTTAGCATTCAGCCTGAGCCCTTTGATTTCTCCAAACCTCATGAATGGACACGATGGATACGCCTTTTTTGACGGTTCCGTCAGGCCAGCAACTTATCTTGAACCCAGAAGGGAACCAGGTGAACACCCTGATATACTGCATGGGCGATGAGGCAGAGATGTCCTGAGAGGCCTCAAACTAACCGATGCAGAGCATCAGGAGTATGCCAAAGTGAAAGACGACAAAGATTTTTATTGTCAAAAGAACATTGTTTATGAAAACAAGAACTGAATGAGACTGTTGATGCTTTTGTTACTGCTTTGCATGCTTTAGCTGAGCACTGCAATTATGGGACGCTGCACGATGAGCTCATAAGAGATAGAATTGTTGTGGGCTTGGCTGACACCAGACTGTCGGCGGATGCAGATGGAGAAAGAGTTGGACTTGGAGAGAGCTGTAAACATGGCCAGACAGTCGGAGGAGGTAAAGAAGCAGCAGACGGCCTTGAGGTGCGATAGTAGTGCCCTGCAGTATAACGTGAACGCTGTGCTGACACCACTCGACACCAAACGCCGCTGGAGACCTCGAAGGTTGGGGCAAGGCCTTGGCGCCGATTTTTCAGCGACAGACGCAAAAGGCAAAGAAGCTCGATTTTCAGTGTTACAGGTGTGGGGCCCATTTCATCATAAACTCCTATGCCCGGCGACTGCTGCAAGATGTCGCCGTGGGAAGAAGGGCCATTACCAGCGAGTCTGCAGGCAGATTAAGGCGGTGCAGTGTATCGAGGAGGACGAGGAGCCTGGCGAAGAACAGGGTTTTTCCTTGGTTCTGTCTCCTCCGGGAACCATTCCTGGATTGTGGAGGTTCAAATAGAGGCACATCTATGACTTTCAAGCTTGACACGGGGCGGATGTTACTGTTATTTCCAGGTCAGACCTGGACAACTTGTTCAGGGGAAGAATGCTCCTCTGCTCCAGCAGCCGGAGAGACCCTTGTTGGGGCCGGGAGGGACGCCACTGGAGGTCACAGGATCCTTGGAGCTTCAGCTTGGTTATGGACAAAGACAGACATGCGAGAAGGTGTATGTTGTTAAAGGCCTCCCGCTTTTAGGTCTTCCTGCTATTTTGGGGCTGGGTCTCCTGGGCGGATTGACACTATTACCATGGAGTCTTTGAAGGCCTCATACCCTGAACTGTGCTCTGGGCTGGGGGTAGTGCAGCAGAAATACCATATAAAGCTTCAGCCAAATGCGGTGCCATACTCTTTGAAGACCCCCAGGAGGATACCTACCTTTGATGGGGAAAGTGAAGGAGGAGTTAATGAGGATGGAGACGCTGGGTGTTGTTACCAGAATGGAGGAACCTACTGACTGGTGTGCAGGCATGGTGGTCGTCCCAAAGAAAGACAGTAACAGACTGAGACTATGTGTAGACTACACTAAGTTAAATGAATTGCAGGGAGAGGTTTGTGCTGCCCTCGGTCGAGCAGAGTCTTGGGACGCTTGCGTGTTTAGTAAACTGGATGCCAATATGGGATTTTGGCAAATTCCTTTGTCAGAGGAGTCGGCTGCGCTTTTACATTCATAACCCCTTTGGGCGTTTTGCTTCAATCGCCTTCCCTTTGGCATTAACTCTGCACCAACACTTTCAACGCATGATGGCAGAGGTCATTGAAGGACTAGAAGGGTGATTTGCCACATGGACGACGTGCTGGTCTGGGGTCGCTGCAGGAGGAACACGATGCCCGGCTTCATGCGGCATTAAAGAGACTGGAAGAGGCAGGCATCACGCTGAATGTGGGGAAATGTGACCTGTCAAGGAGCAAAGTGACCTTCTTGGGCCATGTCATCACAGATTCAGGCATAAGCCCAGACCCAAGGAGGACCGGCCGCGTCCATCACGGAGATGGAAGCACCTGCAACGGTAGGAGAACTCAGGAGTTTCCTGGGCATGGTGAATCAGGTGGGAAAGTTCATCCCTCATTTGGCTGAGAGGGATAGAGCTCTGAGAGACTTACTTTCAAAAGAATAGCTGGTACTGGGGACCAGGAAAAGGCATTCAATGACTTAAAAGGTGCGATCACCTCACCTCCAGTTTTGGCTGTATACAATAGGGATACGAAGGTTTCTGGATGCATCATCCTTTGGGTTAGGGGCGTGCTGCAGCAACAATGGGAGGACGGCTGGAGACCTGTGGCCTACGATCAAGGTCACTCTCACCTACAGAGCAACGATATGCCCAGGTTGAGAAAGAGGCTCTAGCGTCTACCTGGGCATCAGAGATTACCTATTAGGTAATTCGTTTTGTCTAGAAACTGATCACAAACCCTTGGTTTCATTGCTTGTAGGTCAGACGCTGGTTCTTCTACCGCCTTGAATCCAACGCTTCAGGATGAGACTGATGCAGTTCTCATACACAGTGCACCAGGGAAATCACTGTGGGTGGCAGATGCCTTGTCACGTTCTCCACTCAAAACCAGGCTAACACTGGAGGAAACAAAGTTGATGGAGGACACGGATATCTATGTGAACAGTATTGTGGAAAACATGCAGGTGAAGCCTTCCTTCCTCCAGACACTACGGGAGCAGTTGAAAGCAGACAGTGTGTGTGGTTATGGACTTGTGCAGTCAGGGGTGACCAGGAACCCTTGCTGAAGAGCTACTGGCCAGATCGTTCTACATTAACAGTGAAAGATGGGTTGCTGTTAAAGATTCCCGCTTCCCTTGTTATCCCCTCTGCCATGCGTAATGAGGTGTTGTTGAAATTACATGAGGGACATCAAGGTATCGTGAAGTGCAAAGCCAGAGCCTGCCAGACTGTCTGGTGGCCTGGGCTCAGCCAACAGATAAACGACATGGTTTCGGGATGCAGGACGTGCATCTCAGAGAGGAGGAATCATCCTGAGCCCCTCATCCCAACTGAATGTCCGGACAGACCATGGCAACGAGTGGGCACGGATTTATTTGAACTAAAAGGACATACTTACCTTCTTGTTGTGGATTATTTATCCAGGTTTCTTGAGATCGCATTGTTGAAGCATAGCAAATCCGAAGAGGTCATCACCCACCTAAAGTCCTTCTTCGCTCGCCATGGTATCCCAGAGGTCCTCGTGTCCGATAATGGCCCTCAGTTTTCAGGCCAATCTTTTGCGGACTTTGCCACGGCTTACGGCGAGCATGTTACAAGCAGCCCCAGGTTCCCGCAGAGTAATGGGGAGGCGGTTCAGACTGTGAAGAACCTGCTTAAGAAAAGTGTCGATCCGCATGGCTCTTCTGGCGTGCAGGACAACGCCACTGCAAAATGGCTATAGCCCTGCGGAACTTCTCATGGGACGCCGGTTGCGGACTTCTCTTCCGATTCATCCTTCTCGAGTTGGACCCGGTGCTGCCCGACTGGAGAAGGCTTGTGGGGAAAGAGGAGGAGAAGAGGGTGTATAATGCCGCCATCGGGCGAGGCCGCTGGGTGATGTGTTGCCCGGTGACCAGGTGTGGGTGACAGATATGAAGACCCCAGGTACTGTAGACCAAAAGCATTACTCGCCGAGGTCATTTAAGGCGTGCCCCAAGGGACTGTGCGGAGAAACCGTGTGCATCTGATCCCCTTGCCAGAGCCCGAGTGCAAATCAAACCCTGTGGGTCAGGAGAGTGAGTTAAGTAAGACCGTTGAGGCCTTGCCACCTTGCAATGGCCTTTCCCCGGAAACCCGGGTACAAAGTGATGTTGTGAGGACCAGATCAGGAAGAATTATTAACAAGCCGGACCGATTGGATTTGTAGTGAACAGCCTGTAAATAGCAATGTCAATTGTGTTATAGTAATCTGAACATGGCTAAGTGAGCAGTTGTGGCCATGCACCAAGTTCGTAGTGAAGACGAAGAGATTGAATAGATCTGGGTTTTGTAATAAGGGAAAAGGGGCCTTATAGAAAAGGAGATGTGGTGTATTCAATGGACTGAGTTGTTTTGCCTAGCTAATGGTCTGTGGGGGCGGGGAGGTGCATGACGTAAGGGCTGTGAGACAGGAAGGATGTTGATTGTATTTGTACGCTGGCTTGTCAATAAAGTTTGGAGTTGGTAGCAACAGCACACAGTTGTCCCGCGTCTTCCTTTCTTAAGTAAAAGAACACGACAAATACTTTATTTTAACACTGCAAATACTTCAAACACTCTGGACACTTCAAAATCTTAGTTACTGTGAAAAAGTCATACATTGCATAAAACATTTGGACATTTTAACCTTTTTGAACATTTTAAACACTTTTGAGATTATTTCAAACACTTTAATCATTATGTCACTATTTCAGACATTTCTAATAACTCAATAATTATTTTGAACACTTTGAATGCTATGCCATATGTTTGGCGACTAAGAATCATTTGAAGAAATGTAAGAACCTTTGAATAACTGCTGACCTGTTTGCAAGTACGCTCCTGTATATAACTCAACTTCTAACTGCGTGCCTCATGGTTGCATGCTGCTTCAACTTCTGATCCCATTCTGACACCTTGTTGCAGGTCTCGTGCATTCAAATGAGACACTGAAGCACAGGATGAGTTCAAGTCATTTATTGTACATAAACACATCAGGATCTGTAACTGGAACATATACTTCAAACTTCATATGCTTACTGACTGACTCATTACTTCTAACACACTCACGTGCATCTCCATTCAAACTAGCACTCACACTGAATGGCTATTCAAAATGGCACTGATCTCGCACATGCTCGGTATATGCACATGTTCTCAGACTACAGTGGCTGACTAAGTACAATATACACACTGATCAACAGTACCTACCAAATACACATTGGAAGCAACTACTTGGTCTTTTGTGCATTCCTTTAGCAAACACTACCACTTGGCAGGCTTTTCTAGGTCCAGAGTAAGTTTGCTACTGCCATTTTACAGGGCATCCTCTCCTTTATACTCCTTCCACCCTCTTCATAGCTTTGAGAATAATCCCATAAGTCATGACTGCAACAGTGAAACAAGAAGAACAAAGTACAGTAAATGTAGATGTTCAAGTGTATTTACTGTTGCAATATCCTTTCCCTCCCTCCATCCCCCTTATTCTCCTTACAATAACAGTTTACTTCCCTGTCCTTCCCTGCCACAGTACCCTATACAGGGAGACCCTTCAGACACCATTTCCTCTTTTTTTATCCCTCACTTAAGAGTCACCCAAGGAGCTCCTACCTTCTAAAGATAAGAAAAACTGATGTTATGGCATCAGCTGGCTTCATTTATACTCAAACGTACTAACATCAGGGTAGAATGCCTTAGGAGGAGGGAATTTGTTTACTCTAGTAGTTGGGCCCACCAAGGGCTTCTTAATCAGGAAATCCCATAAAGTCAGGACTGTAACACACAACTGTGCTTTCTAAACGTATGCATGTTTTCCAGATGCTCCCTTGTTTTCTTTTTAGCACTCTGTAGTTGTGCCTTTTCTTGTTCTTTGAGAGTCCCCTTATTCTGCAGTACTTTTAATGATGTTCTTCATGTTTCACTGTTGCAGTCATTACATCTGGGTTATCTGCTTGCAGGTAGCCCTCAGCCGGCCTGATTATCAAAGTCTTGGGTCCTGCGTCGGTGGCCGTCTCTTCTTCCATGACATCAGGTAGTCAGGGGTATAAAGCATGCAGCCGACACCATTACATCAGTCTTTCTTGCTGTGCGGTGCCCGAAGCAGACGCAGTCCGCAAGTGCCGGTCGGCAGACTCCTGAAATGTTTGTTTTTGAGTTTTAGAACCGAAGTCTTCAAAAAAGCTAAGTACCCCATTGGGGATCCTTTTTCTTGCTCCAAACCGATGTCAGTAAAAGTTAACAATTGTATTACTTGTGGAAAGCAAATACCTCATAAAGATTATCATTCGTACTGCATTCCTTGCTTAGGCCCAGACCATGACGTCCCTCACGTTCGGTTTTGTGCCTTATTCAATCCTCAAACTATTTGTCGTCGGTTCATTTTCGCTTAAAACTATTTCGGTTTAATGATCCAGAAATGGCTTTGGTAAGCCATCCGACTAACGACATTCTGAAGAAACATACAGATAAAGACAGAAACAGACTGCATAGGTCCAAAGCTGCTGAAGACGCTTCCGTTAAGCTAGTCACCAGTTCGCCGGTACTCAGTGAGGCACTTTTGCAGCCCCTGATACCCGCTACTTCAGATAAGCAGGCCTCTACTGAGATCCATTTGGAGTCCAGTATGCCGCGAGATGCTTCTTCGACTATGGAACCTGCGGATGTCTCAACCTTGGATGGGTCCGGAGCTGCTGTGCAGGCACCGGCTTCTAAGGGTGTATTCAGGCCTACTGACCTGCATATCAAACCAACGCCATCTTCTTCTTCAAGGCCTAAAACTCGATCCACGCCTAGAAAACCAACATCCAAACTGCATAGTCAGGCCCATATGCCTAAAAAACAAATTATAAGAATGGCTGAAGACCTTATTACTCTAATCAGGGGAAGCCAGCCTTCTCCCTTCAAGAGACCTAAAACTGATTTTCCTTCTGACTCTTCTGATCAGGATTCTGAAATTTCTGTTTCTTCCAATGACCAGGATTTGCCCTTATCTACCTATGAGGATTCTGATGCAGAGGACTCCATTCCCTCTGTTTCCCTCCAGAAGATTTCTCTTTTGGTGAAACTATGCACACTCTTAGGGAGCATTTCCACTGGGAAAGCCAGGATTACTCTTGGCTCCAAAAAGAGGCTTAGGGAATTCTTACTCCTGCCTCAACACAGGCCTTTAGCTATCCCTCCTGTACTGGACATTGTAGATGATGCCTTCTTGGAATCTAGTCTGGCCCCAGACACTTTACCTCTGGCTCCCAGGAAACCAGACAGGTATTATAGAGTACCTGACTCTCACAAGTTTCTCTTTAAGAATCCTACTGTGGGCCCAGAGACCATTTCACAGGGACCCAAAAGGCATTACTGCTACTACTGCCAAAAATCCTACCCCCTCTGACAGAGATTCCAGGGCCCTGGACAGATGGGGTAAGAAGGTATACACTTCTGCTACTTTGGCCATTAGGGCCTTAAACTGCCAGTTTCATATGTTAAAGTATCAGCAGCATATTATTGGATTACTTAAACAGAAAATGATGTTGATTCTTGACTGTGCTGAAAACAAAGAATTACAGGATTTAATGCATTCTGCTGAACAAGTTGGTAAACATACTTTGCAATGTGGTTTTGACTCCTTAGAGGCATCTTGTAGGGCTGCTGTCACTGGGTCTGTTCTTAGAAGGCATGCTTGGCTTAAGGAGCAAACTTTGCCAGATCATGTTAAAGCTAAATTACTAGATGTTCCCTTAAACCAAGACCGCTTGTTTGGCAACAAAGCAGAAGAGGTACTTAAAAAGATGGAGGAAAAAGCTAAATCTATGCAAACTGTTAAAGATTTCCTGCAAGTACAGACTCCCAGATTTAGTAGGCATTGGCCTTCTAAGAATTGGTCCTTTCCTGTCTCTTCCAGGCCTTCTCAGTCCAAACCCAGGAACACAGACCACCTAGGCTACAGTCTCAAGGTACTCACAGGCCTAAGCAGTGTGGGGATCCCACTTCCAAAGCTGGAAGTAGTAAGACACCCCCCTATGGTAAACTATCACAATGACTTAACCTTAAACCTTCCAAGCCCTGCTCAACTGACTGCTCCTTTAAGGGGAAAGATCGCCCTGCATGCAAAAAACTGGGAACTCATTACCCAAGACAAATGGGTTTTAAATATAGTTTCCCAAGGATACAGATTCCACTTACACACCTTACCAACCTCAAACAGTTGGCCAGATCTATCCCCAAATCAGTGGGCAGAGGCTCAACAGCAGGTTCTCTCTCTTCTAAGTATCAGGGCTATTCAACCTGTCCCAGCAGAGGAATGGTGACAAGGTTTGTACTCCAGACTTTTCCTGGTACCCAGAAAAGACAACTCCTGATGTCCTATCTTGGACCTGTCTATTCTAAATACCTTTTTGGTAATCCCAAATTTCAAAATGCTAACCCTTCATCAGCTGCTTCCCATGCTAGGCAAAAATGCCTGGTTGGCAACATTGGACTTAAAAAGGAAGCTTACCTGCACATTCCAATAAAGGAATCTTGCAGAAAATACCTACGCTTCAGACCAGGCTACATGCACTATCAGTTCTCTGCACTGCCCTTTGGCTTATCTACTGTGCCCAGGGTATTCACAAAATGCCTAGCTCCAGTCATTGCATTCTGCAGGCAAAGAAATATTCAAATATACCCATACCTGGATGATTGTCTAATTCAGGCAGAAAGCCAGGACATAATTTTAAATCATCTGGCATTTGTAAAGAAACTGCTAACCTTACTGGGGTACACCATAAACAAAAAGAAATCTAATCTAGTACCCTGCCAACAAGTTGTATTCCTGGGAGCAAGCTTGAACACAACTTCCCAGATGGCCTACCTCATGCCAGAGAAACAAGTTTATTTGACAGCCTACTTCAAACTACTGGCCACAAAGACCCAGCTATCTGCAAGGAAAATACTGCAACCCTTGGGGTTCATGGCCTCTTGCATCCTACTAATTCCATATGCAAGACTGCATATGAGGAAACTACAATGGTATCTAAAAAGCCTATGGTGTCAACATTCTCAGGACCTGGAATAAATGATTCCTATCATTCCTTGTATAAAGACAGAGTTCCTTTGGTGGGCAGAGGCCTGCTACCACAACAAGGGACTGCCATTCACTCTACCCCCTGCCGCCCAAACCCTAACAACAGATGCATCAGACTATGCATGGGGGGCTCACTTGGCAGGGCAGTACATTCAGGGCAAATGGAACTGAGTCACATGCACCTGCATATCAATCAAAAAGAAATGTTAGCTGTATAGAATTCTCTGACAGCCTTCAAGGACCACATTCTTCCAGGACAATTATTGGTAAAGACAGACAACACCACTGTTATGTGGTACATAAACAAGCAGGGGGGAACTCACTCATACCCTCTCTGCAGACTAGCCATGGCTCTGTGGAACACAGCCTTGAGCTACCAGGTGCACTTACAAGCTCAATTCCTGCCAGGCAAGCTAAATTCACTGGCAGACAACCTAAGTAGAAATCTCATGGACCCACACGAGTGGAAACTCGAACCAAAGATATTCAACATGTTGAGAAACAAATGGGGGAGCCCAGAGATAAACCTGTTTGCCTCCCCTCAGAACTACCAATTGGACAAATTCTGCACAAGGACTCCCCACAGACAAGCTTGGAAAGTGGAGGCACTGTCCTTCACCTGGGAAAACCTCTCAGTTTATGCTTTTCCCCCTCTGCCTTTCCTCTCCAATGTTCTGCTAAAGATCAGCACCAGAATGGCCACGCCAACACTGGTACCCCCTCTTGCGTAGTATGTCACTGCTGGAACCATGGCACCTGCCTCAGACCCCTTACCTGCTGTCCCAGCAGGAGGGCCAAATTCTGCACCCCCAGCTTCAAACCCTGAACTTTGCAGTCTGGCTAATTACCTGACCTCTCCAATACCATCCCTCAGTAAGCAAGTGCTGGATGCCATTCTGGAGGCAAGGAGGCCTAGTACTAGAAAATCCTATGCTGAAAAGTGGAAAATATACCGTTCCTGGAGCCAAACTTAGGGGATGGGCACAACAGTGCCCAGCTTACCGCATATTTTTCAATACTTAACAGAGATGCTCCACAAGGGCCTTTCCTTCTCTTCTATTAAAATTCATGCCTCAGCCATTTCAGCACATTATAATACAGAGCCACCCCTCTTCTCTCACCTCCTACTGAAGCAATTCCTCAGAGGGGACAAAAATTTAAGACCACCCAGGAGAGCCCCTACTCCAGCCTGGGACCTTAACTTTGTATTGGAAAACTCACTCTACCTCCTTTTGAGCCAGCTGCAACTGCAGAGTTGAAATACCTTTCTTGTAAAACAGCCTTCCTTCTAGTCATCACTTCAGCAAGAAGAGTGTCTGAATTACAGGCCCTCATGGCAGTGGAGCCCTTCATCATCTTCTATGCAGACAGGGTGTCCCTCAGGACCAACCTTTCCTTTATGCCTAAGGTGGTATCCAGTGTGGCCCTTAATCAGTCCATTCATTTGCCAACCTTCTTTTCTAATCCACAGAACAAAGGAGAATGAATACTGCACTCTTTGGATGTGCACAGACAACTTAGATTTTATTTGGACAGGACTAAGCCTCTCAGGAAAACTGAACAGCTGCTAGTTGCCTTTGCTGCAGAAGCAGAGGGGAAGGCCATTTCAAAACAAACCATTTCTAAGTGGATAGGCCATTGCATTCATTTCTGCTATAAGCACCATGGAAAACCTACCCCACAGGGGATAAGATCACATTCCACCAGGGCTGCATCTACTTCAACAGCCTTTCTCAGAGGTGTTCCTACCAGGGACATCCTAGAAGCTGCTACCTGGAGTTCTGTTCATACCTTCACCAAGCATTACCACTTGCCTATTTTTTCTAAATCCAGAGCTGGTTTTGCCACTGCAGTCTTGCAGGGCCTAATAGCTGTTCCTAATGCTCTCTAATTGCCAACTCCCTTCCCTAGCTTTGGGAATCTACCCAAATGTAATAACTGCAACAATGAAACACGAAGAACATAGTACAGTTGTATACACTTACCATAAATGTAGATGTTCGAGTGTATTCACTGTTGCAGTCCTGGTTTCCCTCCCTCCAGCCCCCTGACTTCTACTGGCTATACCTATCTTCTTGTTTACTGCATTTAAGCTTTCTGGTGTATTTGCATTTTGTTGGAGGTGTAACCTTGTATATAATTGCTTCCCATTATGGGGGCACCTGACATCTGGGGCAAGAAAAACTGATGTAATGGCATCGGCTGCATGTTTTATGTCCCTGACTACCTGACATCATGGAAGAAGAGACAGCAACTGACACAGGACCCAAGACTTTCATAATCAGGCCGGCTGAGGGCTACCTGCAAGCAGATAACCCAAATGTAATGACTGCAACAGTGAATACACTCGAACATCTACATTTATGGTAAGTGTACATAACTGTACTTTTGTCACCCCTCTAAATTATTCCTGTTACTTCTTAACTGTATTTCTTTTTCTTTTATTTCTACCCTATTTTAAACTTTGTTTTCATTTTATCCCACTCACTAGCTATAACTTCTGAAAAAATGTCTGTCTTCCTTAATAACTCATGAGTAGTTTCCACTATCCATTCCCTTAATTCGTCTCTTATTAAAAGGTAGGTGGGAAAGTGCCAGTCTCTCACTTTACTTCATTATTCTGCATTTTTATCTTAGTTTTTTTATTGGTGCATGAACTGAAAGTTACTGGATGTGAGTCAAAGCTTTTATTTAAATGTCCATATTCCTGTCAAATATAATTTCTATCTAATCTAGCTCAGTTATTGTACCTTGGGGAATAATATGTAGTTCTCTTCAGGTTCCTACTACTGAATTCACATCTTCTAGACCATACATTTTCATAAATTACTTCAGAAATCTGCTCTGTTTTGTTATATTACCCTTCTTGGTCCCTGAGATACATCCTCACTTTAAAAATCATGTTCCATTCCCCATCTATAAGTAATATTCCAAGCTAAAAGCTGATTATTTCTCCCACAATTAAGCTCCATAATAGCATTTTTGATGGAATATAGATGCATGCCAGTGTAATCCTTTTCCCTTTCCAGTAGCCCCTTACTATTACAAATATACCATTACTATACTTTTTCCCTCTTCTATCACTATTGGAGCTCCTCCAGCAATTAGTATATGTATTTCCCTTTTCCTTAAAAGAGTATTGTCAAGAAGGAATGAGATATTTTTTCCTCTAGCTTTATTTTAGACCCTTGTTGTTTATTTTTTCTGTAGCTTTATTTCAGACCCTTGTTGTTTATTTTTTCTGTAGCTTTATTTCAGACCTTTGTTGTTTATTTTTTCTGTAGCTTTATTTTAGACCCTTGTTGTTTATTTTTTCTGTATCTTTATTTCAGACCCTTGTTGTTTATTTTTCTGTATCTTTATTTCAGACCCTTGTGCAGTACTGCTTATACAGTCAGTGTAAAACTGAGAAAGTGCCCCTCCCCCTGTAGTACTTCAGCACTATTTACCTGTCCTATGCTGTGAGAATAGAATGTATGTCAACCCAACACTTTGGTTATACATTTATTTTATTAGGTTACTAAATAAAGCTTTCACTGTATATTACCTCTAGTAGGTATTTACACCCTCCTGCACAATTGATTTGAACTGTATATATACTATAGCCCATTTGCTGGCTGTACTTGATGCAACTGAGGTTTTTTTTTGTACTTTTAACATTTATTTGCAAACAGATTATAAGTGACATCTATGCACAATTGTGACATTTTATTACAATTACTAAATAGTGTTGCCTGTAAACATTTTAACAATTATGTTTTAATAACAATGATGCTTTAGAAAAACTCAAGCTACTTGTCTGGCAATCAGTCTTGTTGTTTATCTTATCTTTCCAGCATTTCCTGTAACTATTCATTCAGTCTGGGAAGGTCTGAGCTCATATTTTATATTCTATAAACTATAATTAATTTTTTTGGCATTTTTCCTTTAATGTGATTGTGATTTGCATAACTATGCATTTATACTACATTACAATTAGCTTACATGGATTTCAGTATTTTTTTTATTTTTTTATTTAACTATTTAACTATTTAACTGTCCTGCCATTAATTTTACAAAAACTGTTTGAATAATACCATCTGTGATTTTCTTTTTAAAATTCAGAACTTTAACTGTTTGGTGTTACTATATAATTATAAACAAATTGTAAAAAACAAAATAGATATTAGTTTAACCAACACATTTATATTTATATTATTTATATTTGCTGTTGTCTGCCTGTTATTCTTGTGTATTGTAACAGATGTACTCTAGATGAAAAGAACACACATGCATGTCTGTCTTGTATATGTATATCTTTATACAAGCATGTCATGTCTTGTGACTTTACATTTTACTCATCTATTTTTATTTAATTTTATACACTAGAACAGTTTTGTTTACCTTTTGACTATGCTAATGAATGGCATTCATATGCTTTACTTTACTGTAGTACTGATAGATGTCTTGCTTTAACTGAATGAAAGTAAAACATTTAAGAATGATTTGTCCAGACATCAGATCCTACCATCCTACCATGTATGTTTAACCATTTTCAAAACATAAACATATTATAAAATATATTTCTTTTGCACAGATTAACTGTGTATGCAGGAAGTTCCCAGTCTTTGTCAGTTCAGCTAATTTATTTCCTTTATCCTGCAACTTCTGTTGAATTTCCTGTGATGTTGCATGGTCTTTCTGACATTCTTTAGTAAGCTGTTCTGCTGAATTTGAAACTCCTATGCACTTTTGAAAAGATGTGTGTTTAACTTGTCTAAGCTTCCTGAACTCATTGTGTCTGACTTTTAGAAGTTTACTACATTCCTTTGTAACAAAATGTACTAGGGGTTCTATCAGTAACTGATTTGACTCACATGTGGTGACAGGACATAACTGTTCAACATCAGAATGTAATGGAAACACTTTACCCTTAGTTAATTCTTTATCATGAACAGATCTGTCTTTACAGTCTATTGTTTTAGCAATATGATGCAATATTATTTTATGGCATAATACACAAAATGCAGTTTTTGTTGAAGCACACAATAAATATTTGTCATATTCCACATGGTTTTCTTTGAGATACCAGTCAACTATTGTAATACATTTGCATAATGCCTTACTATCAACCTGCCCTAATAAGGTTTTACATTTACTAATGTGCTGTGTATACCAACATAGCAATTTGCTAAAGTTTGGTTTACTCCTGCATGAATTATAAATAATATCCATACTGTCTAGTAATATACAAACTATGTAATAATATACAAACTCTCTTAAGAATATACAAACTGTTTAACATCATCCACACTAAATATGTGACACAGAAAAAAGTCTTACCAGTTAGCAAGAAAACAGGTGATCAAGCTGTTATTGCAGATGGCTAGAAATTTTTTAGAGTCACTTGAGAAGCTGGTGAAGCACAACAGGCAGCGGACTACTATGCTAGTGGACATTCACCTTTTCTTGAAGAATTTATGGCACTGCGAATTTATTGAACTAGTCTCACTCCGGATTGTAGATGTCTAAAAAACTTTACTACTGCAAGCTGCATAAACTGGAATACTTCTGTTTAGGATTTACACATATGTACAAATGTTAGTTACTGCAATTTGACTGAAGTGACCCTCTACAGGGCTTACCATCACTCCTCCTGTGTTTGAATGCAGATTGTAGGTTCAAATGCAGGCTAGCTTGCCATTGAAAAAATTGCATGGAGCTGCTTACTGCTTGGTGTGATGGATTTGAAGTGTTCTTAAGACACTCAGTCTTGCTGGCTGGATTCTGCTAAAATTCAAAGTCTGGTTATATTTGCATTCACAGTCTGTTGCATACAGAAACTTGCAGAATATACACTGATGAGAGAATATACTTTGCAGCATCAACTTTAGAGAGCAGTAACAAATAACTTTTTATAATAAACCAAACGGAACAACGTTGTAGCTTAAAGTACTGTTCCAACTTTACTTCTCATATAGTACAGATGATGTGAGAGATATAACATTTACCTTAGGACAAATGAGTCCCTACCATACCTCTAACATAACTGGATTTATACAGCTCTTTATATACAGTTTTAGTCCTCTTGGTATTCTATTTTGGAGAATTGCTTATCCTGTAGAAACAATACTAAGCTTCCTTGTTTAACAATGTCTTGTAAGAGACCAGCTTTTCTGACAGTGTGAATATCCTGTAACAGTGTCTTGTTGTTCATGCAGAAAAACATATTTTTGAGGAAACACATTGTTCTGTATTCTATTTGGATCTGTGTATAAGAACATCTGTTCTTGTGCCAATGCTGATAAGCATATCCTGTTTTCCATGCAGAAAAACATATTTTTGAGAAAACACATTGTCACAGTGTTATTGTCCATTCTTTAAAAGCAGATTTTGTATTTTTGCTCTTGCATACATCCTGTTTTTAAGTCTGTAAGGGAAAAATGTCCATTCTCTAAAAGCAGATTTTGTATTTTTGCTCTTGCATACATCCTGTTTTTAAGTCTGTAAGGGAAAAATGTCCATTCAGCAGATTCCTTTTCCAAGCCATGGTCATTTAGTATGACTGCTGATCACATATTACTAAACTCTGTTTCTGCATTTAAGCAAGCCTTTTCTTTCAGCATATTTACAACATAATTAATTTCAGACTAATATTAATAAAATCTAACACTTTCCCCTGATATTCTGCTGAAAATCCATCCTGAAATCCTTTATCAAATTCACATGCTCATTTCTTTCTGAATGTGTCTCCTGCAACATTGATATTTGCACTCTGCATTTATTAATATAATTCAATATTCTTACAATTTTGTCTATATCTGTAAGGCCATTTACATTCCAAACTAATATGGATATCATAGCTGTTATGATAAGAAGTTATTGTTCCCACCTATTATACATGACAGATTTTTTGAATGTGTATTTCAAAGTAATTTTTTGATGCAGAACGGACTAAGAATTTTTTGCCCAGCAAAAAGTGAACCATCAAACAGAAGGGTGACTGCTTCTCATTCTTCTAATAATAAAGCTCAAAGAGAGACTTGCCAGTGAAACATTTTTCAGTGTTTTAAAGGAAAATGCTTGAGAGAGAAAAATTCACACAAGAGCAGACTAGGCAAATCAGGAGTACCTTAGACTTGAACCGGAATCTGAGGATGGGAGATGAACAGGAGGAAGACCAGCAACACTGAAATAGTGAATAAATGTGAGGCTATAAAGCATCAGTTCTTTGTGGAATATGGCTTTGCAAGAAAAAGAGGCTGAAAAGATCAGATTTTTGTTGATTTTGTTAAACTTGTGAGTGGACTGACTGGCATATACCCGACTTCATGTCATTAATGATTGCAGGGACACTAAAACAAAAAAAGAAAAAGTAACTGTAAGTAAAACATTTTTTCCTTAACAATATTTGTATAAAACATTTTGTGATATAAATTAAATGTTATATAGTAAAGCATTTTTAGTGAATGTTGCATGAGATAAAGATAACACATATTTTTTTCTTTTTTAGTATTAAGAAATGTTGGCATTACAATGTAAAAAAGAAGAATGACTGGACAAAGCATGTTTAAGTTAATAGGCTGCAATCTTGGTTTATTAGGGTGGAGGATAGAGTGTAAAAGTTCACTGATTATAATACATGTAGAGTTACAATGTTTTGTTTTTCTTTTGCATAGATGAATGTCTGGATTAATGCCCTGGCTTAATGTAATGCCATTTTTTTGTTTAAGCGAGTGTTTTTTTAAATGAGAAACCAGAATGTAATGAATAGTTTTCCTTTAGTAAATACGTGTTCAGTATTACTTAAGAAGTATATTCTGATCTTATGTTTCCATGGAGACAAGCTGTCTAAAGATGAAGCCAATAAATTAAGAGTTCTGAAAATTGTTTACTGAGAGAAATGTAAAATTAAAAGGTACAATGCCAGACAGCTGAGTAAAAAATAATAATTGAAATTACTTGAAGTAAATAAGAGATAGCAGCTTTTCTGGTAACTAAATAATTGAATTCATTTCCTAGAACAATGTGTAATTTAGCTTTCTTTAAAGATAACCAGTGCACTTTCTCTTAAGACTAAACGTTGATGCTTTCTGAAAGCATATAACCTATTTTTTACATCTGGGAGGGAATAAAGATAACACAAGAACAGACAGCAATTGTTGCTTGTAGGAGCACAGGCTGTAACATGCACTTTAGAATGGATAACCATAATTTTAGGATTGTTAAAGCCTGTGGGTGCAAATTTTGTTTTTGGGCAGTTGTTCTTGTCAGGAGGGTTAAACTTCATTATTTGAAAATGTACATAATTTTGTGTGTTTGTTTTCAGTTAATAGGTTATGGGATGCTTAGGGGGCCATGTCTTTTTGATGGTTTTCATTAAAGCAAAAAGTCTTGTAAAATGTGACATAGGTTCAAATGGATATAACAAGAAATACCTGTGTAAAGGATCAACCTGCCAAACAGTGGGTGCATGTAACACAAGCGCTGAAAACAGACAGTTAAAAAAGTTATCATATATAACAGCTGGAAATAATAACCTTTTGCCGTAATGGCTACACTGAACATATTATTTTGTAATGTGAATACCTCACAGGTATAGACAAAAGGTAAGAGTATCAAATTGTATTAGGAAGTGCTGAGTGCAAATAGCAATGCTACAGGAGACTCATTTGGAAAGAAGTTGCATGAATTTAATAAAGGATTTCAGGATGGTTATTCTGCAGAATATCAGGGACAAAGGAAAAGTGTATTGTACTAATTGCTAGAGGAGTTTTAGTAGTGATGTAAGAGGGGAGAAAGATAGTAATGGTATACATGTGGCAGTAAAGGGCTACTAGCAAGGGAGGAGAATTACATTGGCATTTATTTATATTCCACCTAAAACTGCTGGAGCTTAAGAAATTTTAGGGTGAAATAATCAGTTTACAGCAGGGAATATTACTTAATGTGGGGATTGGAATCTGATTTGCAACAACAAGGATGTATCGGGGGACCTAGAAGGGAAAATATAACAAAAGAGGGTAGTTTCTGAATTTATGAAAATATTTGGTATGGAAGACGTGAATTCAGTATTATGAATTCTGAGAGAATTTACATACAATTCCCCAAGGTATAATAACTGGACTAGACCAGATAGAAATTATCTTTCACAAGAATGTGTGCAAGTAATTGAAAGCTTCAGCATACCACCAATAACTATTTGAGATCATGCACCAATAACAAGTAAGTTAATAATTCATGGTAATGAAGTAGAAATAAGGCACTGGCACTTCCATACCTACTTGTTAAGAAGAAAGGAATTACCCATTCCTTAAATTCCTTTCTTTTTAACAAGGAGGTAGGAAAGACAAACATTTCTTCAGAAGTTATAGCTAGTGATTCGGATATAATGACAGTGAAGTTTAAAAATAAAGTTGAAATAAAAGAAAAAGAGATATGGTTAAGAAGTAACAATAATTATTAAAAGGGGATGACAAAGGTTAAAAGGTTGGTCTCAGAGAAGAAGAAGAAGAGGCACAAATGCAGAGTGCTAAAGAGAAAATAGAGGAGTACCTTGATAATATGCATGAGTTCAGAAAGATTGCTGTTAACAACTGCATAATGACTTAGGCAACAGAAAGTAGAGGGTCTGTTTTCAGCCATCAAATAAATATTAAACTGAATGACTGTACATTGAACGTTGCACATAGAACATGACTTTTAACAAGAAGACATATCTTCAAAAATAAAGTAATCAAATAGGTTCATAGGTGTGTACTAGGCTAATGGCCCTGGGGCCTTTACAAGCCTAGTCATAGGATTACCCTGGCATTGTGCCACCCAACCTTAGTTCCAATGCCTCTGTTGAGTAGAGCCACTGGAGTTATCCCCAGGGTGAGTTTTCTATTTCCCATCCACTCATCAAGATTTCTCTTGAAGAGGGTCAGCAAGGTGCTCTGCTTGACATGTATGGGAAGTCTATTCCATAGCATGGGCAGTCTGTGGGTTATGAACCTGCCCCTCTAGTACATTCTGTTGATTGTAGTAATGAGGTTGGGGTCTCTGGAGCATGTGATGTGGAGGGATTGGGATTTCTTTAGATGTAGCATTTCTAACAGAGCTTGGTCAGACATGGCTTTGTAAGTCAAGCAGTGATCACCTCTAAGTAGGTGATATGAGACAGAGAATAGTTGGAGTTTTCTGAGTCTGTCCATATAGGACAAGTGTTTAATTCCTAGGATCCTCTTTGGGAGGTACTTTTGCGGCCTCTCCAGTTGTTGTAGGTTTCTAGTGAGGTACATGCCAAAGGGGGCATTGTACTCAATGATTGGCCTAATGAGGGAAGAGTAGTGGGAGACAATGACCTCTTTCTTCCTGGATGCAAAACCCTTAGTAATGAGATGTGCCACATAGAAGGACTTTCTGACCACGGTGGCAATGTGGTGATCAAAAGAGAGGTTGCTGTCAAGCTGTGTTCCCAGATCTCTTATAACACCTTCTGTGTTCAGTGGACTACCATCAATGTGGTAATTCATGGGAACTGGGTTTTTATCCCAAAGGGGATGACACATTTTTGGCATTGAGCTTAAGGCCATGGTCCTGATACCAGTCGTTGGTCTCAGTGAGGCCATTCTGTAGGATATCAACATCACTTGGGGAGTTAATAATAGCTCCCAACTTGCAATCATCTGGGAACTTTGTCAGCCAGAGTCCCTTCATTTTGGCCTGGACTTCAGAGAAGTAGATACCAAACAGGAGAGGACCCAGGACTGAACTCTGTGGGACTCTACTCATGACTAGTCAGCAGTCTGACTTGGAGTCATTACTTTCACACTGTGGGTTCTATCTGTGAACCAGTTTGCAACCCACCTAGTGATATAGGGGTGGATGCCTAGCTTGTTGAGTTTTTCTATGATTCCTGAGTGGGGAATGGTTTCAAAGGCCTTGGCCAGATTAAGGTAGGCTGTATGAACCACCTTGCATTCATCCACAGCTCTGGTGATTGACCCAAAGAAGTTGACCAAGTTGAGCAGGCATGATCTACCCTTCACAAAACCAAAATGTGTTGGATCCACAGTTTGGAGATTCCCTGTATCTTTGTTTATTAGGTCCATGATGTGTTTCATAGCTTTGCATATCATACTCATCAGGCTAATGGGGTGATAGTTCCAGGGTCTGTAGTCGCTCCTCCTTTGTGGAGAGGGATGACTGTAGAAATGTGCCATTCAGTAGGGACAAAGCCTGAGGTGAGGTTGTGATTGAACACATGTAGAACACAGGCAGGGATATTGTCAGGTCCCATAGAAGCTGTTTTAACCTGTGCAGCAGTAATACTGGGTGCCTCACAATCTACTGGTATTGTGATTGGTCCTTTGGGAGGCAGAGAGGGGTAAAGTTGGCACTTTAATCTGTTGGCTAATATAGTGGCAATATCTGTTGGCTCGATATAGGAGGTACCATTGTGCAGTAGCTCAGAGCAAATCTGGGTATTGCCATGGAGATTCTTTACATAACTATGGAAGGTCTTGTGGTTGCCTTTACTATCTGCTGCAATTCTGTTTTCATAGCTAGCTTTAGAGGATTTGATGAGGGATCTCAACTTTTTGTTGAGGCTGATAAGGGTGTTTTTCCAGTCTTGGGACTTCACCTTATTCCTCATCATTTTCCATCCTCAGTTGTAGAGTTTGCTTATGGCAGGGGACCACCAAATTAGTTTCCTTTTTTTTGGAGGAGAGTGTCTTGGTTCTATTGGGTATGGGGAGATCCATACATTTGTGTACATGTTCGTACAGTGCATTGGTGTATGATCTGGCGGTCATGCAACTATTCTCCATTTGCATGGGTGCTGTGAAGTTATCCATCTCTGTTTTTAGGAGCCCAAACTTAGCTTTGGAGAAGTTTTTCATGGTGGTTACCTTTGCGGGGGTGGGGGGGGGGTTGGCAGGGATGTGGATTTCAAGGTGATTAGTTTGTGGTCGGATCTAACCAGGGAAGAGCTAACTATTAGTGTAGAGCAATGGTCACCCATGTTAGTAATGACCAAGTCAAGGATGTTGATACCTCTAGTGGGGGTAAGAACGAGCTGGTCCAGGGCATTGGAATTAATGAAACGTTGGGCAAGTGTATTGGTACATGAGTAGTTTTCCCAGTTCATAGAGGGGTAGTAAAGTTGCCTAGTATGAGAGTGTTAGTTTGGACCCTAATATTCTCCAGGGTGCTTAGGAACATGGAGTGTGAGTCTTGCGACATGGTTGGGGACCTATAGCAGACTATGACCTGAATTTCTGTCTTACCCAGTGTTAGCTGCACCTAAAGTATCGCTGATGGGTTATGTCGGGCTACCAGTCTGGAGGTGTGGGCATCCTTTATGAATATGGAAACACCACCACCTTTTGAGCTTCGGTCCAAGTTCTGGGGCTGAAAGGTGTGGAATGAGTTATAGCCTTATAGTGTAGGGGTGCATTCTGCTGCCTTGAACCAGGTTTCTGTTACAGCACAAATGTCGATGTTCTCCATTTTAAGGAATGCTTCAAGTGAGTGCATTTTAAGATTTAGACTTGGCCATAGTTGGCCAGCATAAAGGAACCGTAACCAACTACTAACTTATCGATAACTTATCTATAACAGAACCTGCCCTTTCTCCTATTAGTGCAACCTTGGAGTTGGTATAATTAGCATGGGGTATATGGGGCACAGCCCCAACAACAGAAGGATTTGTTGAACATGAGACAATACTTATGTGGGGGCCTAAATTGGGGAAAGGACATGTTCTGCTATAGCTAATTTACCAGTAGGTTAGTAGTAGGTCAAAGTTCCTTTATGTTGGCCAACCATGGCCATTCAATGACTTTATTTTCGAAGATATGCCTGTTCATTAACAGTCATGTTCAATGAGTAACATTCATGTACAGACTTTAGATTTAATATTTAGTCGATGGCCAATAATAGACCCAAAAGTAGAAAGGGTTGTTGCCAAATTTAGTAAGCCTGTGATGTACTTTATATAGCTTTAACTTCAGCAGTTGACAAGATCATAAACAAAATGCTTGCGTAGCATAGGGCATAAAGGTGAGGTCCGGACATACCATCCTCAGAACTTCTTTGCTGCCAGTTCGAACACATCTCTTGACTGTCGGTCTGAATGCCTGTCTTTGCCACCAGTTTGAACACATATTTTGTTCATCGGTCTGAATGCCTACGTTTTCCCCAAATTCCTTCTCCTTTGGACTATGGGTCAAAGGAGAAAGAATGTAATAGTCCTGATACTCATTTTGAAGAAATTTCCTTTGGGGACAGAATCTCCAGAATGATTGCATTTTTTAAATGGGATTGTGCTCAAGTCTCTGAAATCCATAAGAGATACCATGAGTTGCTGTAGGTAGAATCTTTGAAACCTTCTGCTATTTCTCCTATTTTGGCTGCTTTGTTGGATGCATTTTGCAATGCCTCTAAAGCTCCTGATTTTCTGCCCCCTGCTCCTCTCAGGAAGCCTTAAAGGTTTTATAGGGTGCCTGAAGATTGTAACTTTTTGTACAAATGTACACCCCTCAGTGGTGTCTTTAGCCTTTGACAAGCCCTCTCAATTGCGTCCTTCACCCAAGTTACTGCCTTCTGATAAAAACAGCAGAACCATGGAAAAGGCTAAGTAAGAAGGTTTACACCTCAGCTACCTTGGCTTTTAGGGCTATTAATTATCAGACCCATATGTCCAGGTATGTGTTGGCTCTCCTTTCTCAGGCTTGTCAGCTTATTTCTGATCTCCCAGATTCTGACAGTAAAACTTCTCCTCTTTCCTTGTTAAGGACTTTCTCACAAGTGGTTCATCATTCCATCAAATGCAGTTATGATGCAGCAGATGCCTCTTGTAGGATTGCTGCTTTTGGTTCAGATGGCTTCAGCTGCAACCTTTACCTGGTGATATGAAGGCTAAGTTGATGGATGCTCATCTTGATAATAAATACTTGTTTGAGGAAGCAGCTGCTGGTTTGTTAATCCCTTCAGGATAAGGGTTTGTCTGTCCTGTGGCTAAATTTCAGAGAAACTACTTCAATAAGCAGCCTTTGCTTGCAGACAATCCTGCCCTCCTACTAAGGGCCAAAAGAGTGGCAAGTGGGCTCCTCTTGATAAGCCTAATCAGACTTCAGGGACTCAAAAGTCTTCCTTTCCTGATAAACTAGGTGCTGTCTGATTGTCTGTCTCTTCCCAGCCATGTTCCTCTTTCTTTTCACCCTTTTCTCTCTCTTCCTGTTTGGCTTCATGTTACTCAGGATTCTTGGGTTCTGTCCATTATTCACCAGGGGTATTTCATCGTGTGGAAATCCCAACCCCCTTTATAGGCATTCCTTAGCCTCCTCAGGAACAACTCCCTTTTTTCCCCAGAGGTACTCTGAGACCTTTTGACTTGGGGTACTATTCAAGAGGTGCCTGTGTCCCAAAGTGGGAGGGGGGTTTACTCCAAAATGTTTCTAGTGCTCAGAAAAGCAGGTACTTGGAGACCAGTTCAAGATCTCACTCATCTAAACACTTTTTCTGAAGGTGCCCACCTTTTGAATGCTGCCCCTTCAGAGTCTCTTTTCTCTTTTACTCCCTCAGGCCTATATGGTGTCTTTGGATCACAAGTATGCTTATCTCCATATTCCAATCTATCCCTTTTTCAGGATGTTTTTGTGTTTCTTTGTTGCTTCCTGTAATTTTCAGTTCTCTGCTTTGCCCTTTCGCCTTTCTACTGCCCCAAGGCTATTCACCAAATGCCTCGCTCCTATGATTGATTTTTGCAGGCTTCATGGGATCCAATTATTTTCTTAATTGGATGACCTGCTGTTTTAGGCATCCTCTCCAGAGATCCTGTTGCAAAATCTTCATTTTGCCATTTCCCTTCTTCAGAGCCTGGGGTTCACAATAAACTTCAAAAAGTTTTTTTCCGATGCCTTCTCAGGATCATTTTTTTCTAGGTTACAGGATTCAGTCAGTGCCTCTGCTGGCATCCTTACCTCCTCTCAAGACTTTAACTCTCATTTCCTTTTTTCAAACTCTTCTTCCTTTGGCCTTCATTACAGCCAGGGAATTTCTGAGAGCTCTGGGTTTCATGGCATCCACTATTCCTATGCTCCCTCTGGCCAAACTCCACACAAGAATGTTTCAGTGGTTTCTGAAGTCAGTTTGGCTTCAACAAGCATGTTCTCTAGACTTTGTAGTTCCTCTTCTTCTTTGTCTCAAGAAGGAACTTCACTGGTGGATTCGGCAGTTATGTCTAAATCCAGGGCTCCCTTTTCATCCCCCTTTTCCCTCTCAGGAACTGTTCACAGATGCTTCAGACGTCGGATGGGGGCAGCTTTTGGCTCCCTAAAGGTACAGGGGGTGTGGTCACCTCTTCAGCTGAATGAGCACATAAATGTCAAAGAGGTGAGAGCTCTTCTGCTGGCTGTTCAGGCTTTTAATCCTATTTTCTCCCCAGGGCCTCTCAAGGTATTCACAGACAATACCACAGTGATATGATATATAAATGAACAGGGGGAACAAGATCCTAACTTCTTTGCCGGTTGGCACTCCTGGTTTGGGATCTTGCTGTCCAGTATCAAGTGACTCTTCGGGCAGTTTACATTCTTTTAGGTCAAATCTTGTGGCAGACACTCTGAGCAGGTTCTTAACTCAATCCCATGGATGGATGCTTCACAGAGAAGTGTTTCTGGACATTGTCCACCAGTGGGGTACTCCTCAAGTAGATCTATTTGCTTCCCATCTGAACAGACAACTTCTTCTGTTTTGTGCCAGAGTCCCAAGTCCTCTGATGTGGAAGGTGGATGCCCTATCTTTTTTGTGGAAGGGAATGTTTCTTTATGCATTCCCTCCCCTTTCTCTCATTCCAAAAATCCTGTTCAAAATTCAACAGGATGCTCAAAAATCTTGTTGGTGATTCCCTTTTGGCTGCTACAGTATTGGATTCCTCTTCTTCTGCATTTAGCCAGGGGCAATCATCACAAGTTACCTGACAGGGTGGACTTACTCTCACAAGACAGGGGATCTCTTATCCATCCCCACCTGTCCACTGTGGGTGATAGGATTATGTTTCCACGTAGGCACCTTTTTTCTGAGGACATGCTTAGGGTCCTGCGGGAGGCCAGGAAACCCAATACTAGGAAATCTTACTTATCCAAAGGGAAGAGGTTTTCTGTTTGGTGTCTCTCTCATAACCTGGATCCACTTACTGTGAATGTTCCTTTGGTTCTCTCTTACTTGTGTGAATTGCTTAATGCTGGTTTGGCTTATTCTTCTCCTAAGGCCCACTTATCAGCTATCTCTGCTTGTCTGCCTTTATCTCCTCCTTTAGCTTCCAGATTTGAAGCTAAACAATTTTTTAAAGGTGTCCTTCATATTAGGCTTCCCAGGAAGCCTGTTCTACCTCCCTGAGATCTTAATTTTATTTTGGAGAAGTTGACTCAGGCTCCCTTTGAGCCTGTTGCTTCAGCTTCCTTGCAACATTGCTTTTGGAAGACTATTTTCTTGTTGGCACTTACTTCTGCTAGATGGGTGTCTGAGCTTCAAGCCTTTATGGATTGTCCCCCTTTTTTTGGTGTTTCATAAGGGCAAGGTGTCCTTGCTTACTAATCCTTCTTTTATGCCCAAGGTGGTTAATGAGTTGTCACTTAATCAGTCTATTCATTTTCTGACTTTTTTCCCCTCTCTGCAATCTGCCAGTGTGAGAGGGTGCTGCATACTTTGGATCTGCATAGACAACTCAGATTTTATTTGGTTAAGACTAAGTCTATTAGAAAATCTGATCAGTTGTTTGTTCCTTTTCATCCTAGGTCCCTAGGATTAGCTGTAGCCAAACAAACTATTTCTTCTTGGATCACCAGGGCTATTTCTTTTTTTTATATTTTTCATGGTAAGAGTTTTCCTTCTTCTGTAAAGGCTCATTCTACTAGAGCTGTGGCTTCTTCTGGTATTTTTTCAAGGAGTTGGATACTAATGCTATTCTTGAAGCAGCTACCTGGACTTATGTGCATTCCTTTACCAAGAACTACAAGTTGGATGGAATCTCCAGAGCTAGAGGTGGTTTTGTTAGGGTTGTTATTCTTGGCTTCCTAGAAGGTTCTGCTAGTCCTTCTTCCTCCCTTGTTTCTTCTTGAGCTTTTTCACTCTCCCAAGATGTACGGAATACTGCAACCAGTGAATGGAAGGACAGTATAGTTGTGTAAAATCGTACTATAAAAGTAGACGTCCTTTCCTTCACTGTTGCAGTATTTACTCCTTCCCCTCTCCCCCTAGTCCATTTCCCTCCTGGATTTACTGGTTACTTCTTGGTTTTCCTTGGATTGGGGTTCCTACTGGGGCAATAAATTCTGAGGATGGTACATCCAGACGTCACCTTTATGCCCTATGCTATGCAATGAACATACGTGTGATGTACAGCATACTTTAAAGCAACAGTAGGCTTTTTTATGCTGGCTGGACATTGGACTACCCAAGGTAGGGTATCCTAAGATTTAAGGAGTACTGCAACAGTGAAGGAAAGGACATCTACTGTTATGGTAAGATTTTACACAACCGTGCTGTATTGATGTATTCTTGATAAGATGGATAGCTGCATGTCTCACAAATAGGATGTGGCAAGTTTCATATAGCAATTGGACAGGTGAAAATCTTGGTTACAGTCAGGATGTTCCACAGGACTCTGTCCTAGGCCCATATTTGTTTAGATTGTATCTTTCAGCTCTATCTTTTTCATCTGAGGTGTTCTACAGTCTATATGTATAAGACTTGGAATTGGGTAAACTGATTGTATGTGTTACAGATAAGGCATGTCTGCAAAACAACTTGACTAACTTGACCATTTGGAGAATAATATGCTGATAAATGCATCAAAAACTAAGCATATGAGATTTGAGAGACATAAATTGAAATTTGAATATTTCATACAGTGCACAGTGATTGAAACTTTAGATTCATTTAATGATCTGGGTATATGGATAAATCCAGCTTTGAGTTTTAATACTCATATTAACCAGTTTGTTAGTGATAGTTATAGAACTATAGGTTGTATAGAAAGATTTACAAAGTCTAGGAAATCAGAAATGATGAAGCCCTTGTTTGTTAGTTACATTAAACCCAGACTTGAGTATGGAATAACATATGGAAACCATATAAGAAAACAAGCATGAGTAAACTGGAAAGAGTACAGCGGAAATATGCCAGTGGCATGTTGTGATAGTTACGTTTTTATTGCATTGCATGCATTTTACTGAGCACTTTGTGCTTAGGGTTTAGTTTAGCAGTTGAAATCTACTTCCAAATGAACTGAATGATTAACAGCCTTGTTTAACTGATTAACTGATTGTTTTAGCTTAACCATAGGCTATCTTTTAATTGTTTTAGTGTTTCAGTTATTATTTAAATAAGGAATAATGGACTTTTAAATATACGTCTGATGAAGTGGATTTTTATTGCCGTGAAAGCGCTTGCATTTCTTTTGGCCTAATAAATACTTGGATTTTTTACATTAATTTTATCCTGTTGCCTTCCTGATTTTTACCTTGGTTGGGTGTGTTCGTATCTACATTTGGATTTACTTGTGTCATAGTTTGGGTGGTTGTTTTCTGTATTATTTTGTACCTGATAAAAACAGAAAAGAACATCTCTGTGTTGTAGAACATTCTGAGACAGTGTCATTTCTTTTCAGGATATAAAATTAATGAAGACAAAGCAAAGGCTGTAGCTGTAAACTATGTACACACACTTGAATTGGCTCAGTAATACCTATATTTAAGTATTTAGGAGAATGGGTTAAAAAGGATTCCATTATGGCAGCTAAGGATATGTGGGAAGAGGCTAGACAAAAGGCAATATAAAAACTGAGAAACCGGAAGCTGTTGTTTCTGGATATAGATAAGATACAAGCAGTGAAAATGTTTTTAGTTCTTTTAGATTTATATACAGGCCATGCATATTTCTATCAACTAGAGGAGAAGTTGTGGAGAATAATTAATAAAGAGCTGAATAATTTTATCTGGGAGGGGAAGAGGGCAAGGTCCAAGTGCAATAAGTTTATAATTCCAATAGAATAATGTGGTTTAGAATTACCCAATTTTAAGAGATATTTTAGAGTGACACAGTTAATGCTCATATACATAACACAAACAGACAGCTATAATTCAGTGTGGAAAGGGAGGATGATGAATTGGGGGGTGGAATTCAAGAAACAATGAGAAAGTTGGATTTGGGATGTAGATCCATAAGGAGAAAAACAGCAGTCATACAGAATATTTTATTTATAATGTAGCAGAAGGTATTCTAAGAACTAAGCCAACAAGAGAATGAAGAAATGAGATTCTGCCGATAGGGATGACTGCAGTTAGGGGTACAGCGAATAGGCAAGAAGGGGTTGGAATTTACTGGAAAAAAGTGGCAAAGGATCCAAGGTATCGAGAGTAAATAAGTAGAGAGGGGAAGGTAACAGAATGGGAAGATATGATAACATTTGTACTGCAGACTAGAGACTGCCCTCCCTATTAGGGATTGATATTAGAATATAGGCAAAAAGAAAGGGATAGGGGAAGCCTAAGTGAAAGATCTACTCTAGTACAGTTTTTAGTTGACTCTAGAACAGAAGCTGCTGTTAAAAAGGGATAATTAGTAGGGCATATACTAATTGCATAATAGCTATATTAATCAATCAGAGGAAATTGGAAAAGATTGGGAAGACAGACTGGATAAGCAATCCACAAGGAAACAATGGAAGAGCATATGTATGGCTTTCAAATATACAACAAAGTCTAGAAGATGTAGGATTTTTGCTTGGAAGTGTTTGCCTAGGCATTTTTATACCCCAAGCAGACTCCAAATACTTTTTCCTCAGGTAAATGGCAAATACTGGAGGCATGATGGTGAGAAAGATGTAACTGAGAACATATGTTTTGGGAGTGTAATGAGTTGGCAGACTTTAAAGATTCCCTTTGCAGTACTCATCAGAAATATTGGGTGAGCAAATGGGTGTAATTAAGGAAATGATTCTTTTGAGGTGGGATGCAGGATTTCCTAGATACAGTAAGACCTTGTTAAGTTTAATTCTGGTGGCTGCCAAAAAGCAATTACTAGAAAATGGAAATCAAAGTCTAAACCAACTAGATTTGAAGTAGTGAATATTGTAACAGAGATAAAAGACCTAGAAGTGGGATCCTTAGAAAAAGGCAGGAACAAATTACATAGAAAAAATGGAAGTTATGGGAATAATACATACAGAAGAATGTTTTGGAGGAGCAGTGAGGTTTAAGGAAAGGCAGGAATTGATCAATTTATGTAATGTTGGACTGACTGTATAAAAGAGTTTATGTGATGTATAATGTTTGTAAGTGTAAACATGTTAAAGTGGTTTGTTTTCTTTTATACCAATGTATATTTGCCTGTGTCTTAGGTGATACAGGCAGTCCCTGGGTTAAGGACATGATCCGTTTTTTAGTTTGTCCTTAAGTCAGATTTGTACATATGGTTCTTATTAAATGTCACTTATTCAAATGTTTGCCTAATATTTATTTTACTTTTCTTTACATATAAACACTTTAGAAACACTTCCGAATTAAAAAAATCTTAAACATAATACTGTATACTCTAGTAATAACAATAACAATACTGTAAGTACAGTGTAATAACAGTACAGTAAATATGTTCATACACTACAGTACAGTACAATAGAACATTCCTTACAAAAACATATGGTAATTTGGCTCTTTTTAAGCTTCACTTCACATTTCTGTACTACAGGCATCACCCATGACTGTTTTCCACTCTTTTCTGAACTTTCAGACCTCTGCCAGGCCTCCTACTGTCACGTAGACCCTAGTGAGCCACAATGCCATTTGTCAATTTCTACTGTACAGTACAGTAACTGCTTCAGTACTGTAATGTACAGGACAGCGGTCTCGACCAGTCAGATCGCCAGCACAGCGATCTCTTCACCGATCGGATCTCTTGTTCTCTGTGAAGGCGGAAGTAACTGCTCTACCAAGATGTGTGAGCAGCTTCATGAAAGGGGAAAATGGGGAAAAGGAAAGTACAACATAATTCTTTATTTTCCAGATAAGATTTGCAACTTTAAGGATTTTTAATTATTTTCATGTTATTTCCGACATTGCAGCAGCCTGTCCTTATGTCGGATGTCTGTTACCCGGGGAATGCCTGTAATTCAATAAAGGTATTAAAAAAAAGAAAGCATCTTTAAAAAATATTTATAGCAGCTGCACTGGCTTTGCAAAACTACTTTATACACCAGAAGAACACATTTTGCAAATGGAACAGAATAATAGAACATTTGGTCTTATATGACACAAAGAAGGAGCTCTGCAGAGTTCACCCATTATCTAGGGACTAAGGAGGTCAAGGTAGGATTAAAATTTTTGTAGGCATTATGGCTGACTCATTAAGGTTTCTTTGCCACAGTTCAAAGATCCAGGGTTCAGCCCTGACAACCATTTACTATGTGTTCTTTGCATATTTTCTTCATTGCTGTGCTTAATTTCTCAAGGTATTCCATTGTCCTCCAAACTTTACAGAATATAATGGATGCTAAACTGTCCATGCATCTACTATTACTCTTCTGACATGGCTGGAAAAGATCTACATATGATTACTTCACTTATGAAGCAAACAAATTTAGATTTGTCTCAAAGTGACATAAAATTACATTAGTAAAAAAGTCATGATTGCCTCAGATTTCAACTCCATGGCATCAACAGCCCCATGTTGCTAGTAAATGAACATGTAAATACAAGGCTGCCATTCAAAATGTAGGCATTCAGAATTCTTTTTCTTCTTTCGGCTTTTCCCGGTTAGGGGTCACCACAGCGGATCACCTGTCCGCTCATGATTGGCAGTGGAGTTTTACAGTGTTGAGTTGCCAGCCCGGTGTCCAACCTTCTACAGAAGGCACACACACATGCACTCACACCTAGGGCCAATTTAGAGTGTCCAGTCCACCTACAGCATGTCTTTGGGATGTAGGAGGAAACCGGTGCACCCAGAGGAAACCCACACGATTCAGAATGTCACTACAAAAATGTTGACAGGTCAGAATGTAGACAAGGGTAAATTGGTTGGTATTAGGGTGGGAATGTGTTTGTGTGAATGTTGGCAGGTTGAGGTTAGAGTAAGGGATAGCTTTAATATTATGCATGTTTGTTGGTGCATTTGTCTCTGGCTGAGCCTGTCTTGTGTAATGGTAGAGTTACAGAAAGGCTTTTTCTGAGGTAAAGTGCAGGGTTAGGGTTGCAGGCATTACTGAGGTCATACATGGTGGGGAGAAATCTCCTGCCCACCTTACTTATGTGTGTTGACCCTAACTCTCCTCCTTACCTTAGAAAAAAAAATTCCATAAAATAACCACTATTCAGACAAATCACATCCTATGGTATTTGTGTGTGTTTGTGTGTATACACATATATATTTGTTTCTTTTTAGTTTAGTGTAAATTGATCAAACAAGCTTAGTGTGCCTGTTTTTTTCTATTAATTTAATGTGGATTTAAGTGTTTTTTTTGTCTGTATATTTGTATGTCTACATATATATTGTATTTTGATTTCAGTATTGTGAGTGTCTATATTTTAACTGTACTCAAATGCAAATACAATACATATATCTTTGAAGTTAAGACACTTGCTATAGCAATGGTATCCATATAATGGCAGTGTTGTAATAAGTATTCAGTGGATGTCTGAATAAATGTGATCTAATGAGGACACGGGCTTCATTAGAATGATTGCAAATACGATGGCACATCTCCTGGAATTTAGTTAAGTAAGAAAACTTTGTGGTTATTAGATATGGTTTCATTCTAATTTAAATTAAGCAGTTATTTTAAACAAAAAATACCTTTCAGTCATTTGCATGGGGCCCATCTCTTAAATGCTCAGTAGAATATTACGGTGATTCCTCTGAGATGGTTGCTATGACAACTTCAATTACCATTTAACAAGCTAGCATTATAAACTGGAGCACTTAGAATAAATGCACATATACAGCTGAGATGATCTACAAAAGGATCCAGTTAATTATCTTGGAAGAGGTTATTGGAAGCTGACTATAGTTGTAGGGCAAAGGCAGCTGAATTTATTCAGGGCTTAAAATGCTGTAATGCAGATCCAAAGCCATGTTCTGTTATAGTTTGGCTGTTATTATAGGTGTACTTTCAGGAGTCACTATTTCTAAACTTGCACCACAATATTCTGTCACAAAGTAGGAAAAAAAATAACTAGCTTTTACCACTCAAAAGTGTCTAACATTTTCAAGCAGAAAATGCCACTCTACAAAACATGTCATTACTTAGGAAATACCAGTCTGATGCCAATTTATTTTCAAATGATGTGATGATTCAGATACATAATATGAGTTAAATGCTCTTCTAGTGAAAACAGGTATTGCTTTCAACCCTTTTAGAAAGGCATATGCCCTGCATAGTTTACCATAATTTCCTTAAGCATCTTATTTATTTAATATATTTATTGTTTGACTTTCTTAACTGGGGTATATCTCTGATCTCAAAGGACCAATTTCCATCTCACCAAGTTGTCAATGGAATAGTATTTATATCCTAGAAAGGGTACAGACGTAGTGTGATTACAGAGAGAGAGAGAAAAAGAGGGCCACTTTAGAATCCCAATGCTGCTTATGTTAACGGCAAAGCAGTGATACATTAGCAACACAAGGTAGTTATTTGGTGAACAAAAAACTATTTTTTTTATTTCACAAATGATAATGCTGAAAATTAATTCTAGATATGTTTCCAGGACTTCCGTAGTATCATTTTCCCAGACCATATTGTTGACAAAACATTCTTTTAGTAAAGTCATACATGCTTAAAATCTTCATAGATGCTTAACTGTAGGTAAAATGGTAGGAAAAACATCTTTCTGAGGTTTACAGAAGAGAAGTCAATGTCTTGACAGCAGTCCTAGTTGATATTAAATTAATTCCTCTGAATAATTAACTTCTGTGCTGCAGTACGTATTCCCATGATAGTGCAACTAGAAATCCAGGAAAGCTAAAGGCAGAGACTTCTGTAGAGGCAGGTATTGCTGTATGCTTCTAGTAGAAATGTGGGTTCACAAGTGACAAGTAATTCTGTTTCAGACAACAGAAACCCTTGTCGTGTGACAAGGGTTTCTGTTGTCTGAAACTAGCCGGCACATTGTAATACATGTGCACACACTCAGTGGTTCTACACTTCTTCAATGGAAATGTTAATAAAAAAATAAAAGCAATTGTGGCACGCTGTTCCAATCCTTCCAGATCTTCATGTATACATTTGAAATACATTTTGTACTTCTAAAACCAGAAGAAAAGTTCCCTGTGAAACTTGTTATACTGGTGGAAGCAGTGTTTTTATACCCATGTTATATTTCTGAAAATCAGTCTATAAACTCTTAAGGAGGTTACTGAGCTTTCATTTACTCAGTATCTAGAAACCATTGTAACAATAGGTATAGAATCTCACACAGCATGTCAAGGCATAGGAAGTGCATGGACCCTTATTTTGCAGAACAGTGTATAATATGTATAAATACAGGTATATAAGACTAGTGTAGCACTGATGGCTCTATAGTTACAGAATATAAATTCATCAAGATATCACATCACTGCAAGAGGATTACAGAAGATGATGGTACGTTTAAGGGCAGATTCTGTCATCCTCCCTTTGTATATGTCATAGTAGCTGATTACACTTCTGGCTGTGGATCTTGGGAAGGTATCTCCACTTCTCATTTCCCATACTCATTCCTCTGTGAAATTTGCTGAAATTGGATAGAGCTGCTATACTCATGTTTTTGTAAGAAAAAAAAAGGTAACAATCACACTGCATGTGTTTTGCCAGCCTAATTTCCCTTTGTTTATATAGCCTGCAGAACTGCACATAGTACTCCAGATTTGGCCTTACCAATGCGCTTTACAATGAACTGATGATATCAGAATCTTCAAAATCACTGGACACTATTCCTTATACTGTTTGCCCCAGTTCCCTCTGACTTTTGCCACTAGTGATCATTACCCAGATATCCTTTGCCTCCTCCTACTAGTCTTTACCCAGCAGGTTTCCTATTCTTTTCTGATGTTTTGCTTAATTCTTCCAAGCAAATTTGACACCATACCTGGTAACTTAAAATCTATCATTGCACATCCTTTCCATTTCTCTTTGTAGTATTTTTTTCCAAGTCTAAATTAAAAAAACCCCCTTTCAGCTGCCAGCATTGTCCCCTTTTTACTCTCTCTCTATACTTTCTTGTCACTGCCACCTGGTTCACTTTTGCACACAAAATATGGTGTGTTCTGCTCATCTCCTCCCTTCACCTTCTCTCATCTGTTGTATACTTGCCTTACTTTCTGCAGTAACATGACTGACTGTCAGAACAGGCCTTAAATGAAAATAAATAGACAATCAGGTTTTAACACATCCAGCATATAGCTTACAGTACATACTAACTTTCATTACCACATTCAACCATTTAACATTACTCTGATATTTAAAGCCATAGTACAATTATGTGACGTCCCCCTTGATTTCAGTAAAAATAAATAATTTATAATTGTAATAGTGTGATATAATAAAACTATGATCTGCTCTATAACTGTCATATGGCTTTACTGTTTTGTAATAGACATCACATAATGTAACTTAAAACATTTTTTCTAATAACCCATGTTATACATTTCATTCAACTTGTAGCTCTTTTAACAATTCTGCTGAATTGAATTTCATTGCTGACAGTATCTTCAGGACATAACTACACTGCTATCAGATACATCAGTTTCATTAGGAGTTACTGTATACTTCGAACTCCTAGGACTCAGTCCATTTTATGTTTATTCTATTTATTTAATTTGTCATGGAGTATGACCATGCAAACTGTTCTGTTACTAAAGCAATGGTAGTTTGAAATGCTGTTCTTTTGCAGCATAGAAAGGACTTATAAAAATGTACAATTTCTACAATACCGTCTATTATTATCTCCTTTTTCTAAATATTATCTCAGTTCATGAGACAGTAATGGTATGTGCCATCATGCCAAGGCTGTATTATATAGGTTATCATTTTAATCACCACTTTCTCCCAGTTTTATACTTGACTTTTTGGTACTTACGTATTATCACAACCAAATTTTTGCGGTTGCGAAATGCGCATACCTCCACAAAAGAGAGTGCATTAAACACTTCAAAGTGTTATTGTAAGTCCTTAGAAGTGGCCAAAAACTGTACATAACTTTTACAAACCGAAACAAGTTCAGAAATCATCTTCCTTTTTTGCGTCCGTTACAGACACATGCTTGAGTTATCATGCCTGCTATTGTACTGTCAGTTGCATTATTTACAGTTTGTGGAAGAAAGTGTGCAGGGAATAGTGACTATCATTACTAAAATTACAGGGAAACTAGTTCATGTTACAGTGAAATGGGGTGAGAAAACCCCACATGTCTTTTTATATGATTATGTGAAACAAAACGATAATACATAAGTTCCCCAATTTTTACTGATGGAGTTCTGTGGCTATGTAAACACTTCTAGTGAAACGGAACAAGTATATGTTGGGTAACTTCACTTAACGTGTTATGCCAAATTAACAGCATGTCATTACTCACGTTAATTGCTGAAACCTTAAAACATAATGCCTGCATTTGTGATGGCCGAAAGTCGGTTGAAAACCATATAATTTCGTTGGCATTTGTGTTGGTATACAATACTATATTCAGTAAGAAGTCCATACTGTTTCTTTACAGTTGGAAACATTTGTGTAGAAAAAGGAAAACGGGACAGGAATCAGTTTTCTGAAAAGACTCTTCAGAAACAGTGAATTGGAAAATATCCACCCTCATAATGTCAAATCATTAACAATGCAATGGTTCTTAAAAGATTAATTAAAACATTGGTTACAAGGACCAAGTTTACCAAAAGCAAACATAGCATCTCTGTGTTTTCCTTCTGTGAAGGATTCGTTGCCCAGTGTGAAAATATTCCAACACACAGTACGACATCAGCCATAACAACTCATGCGTGCGTCTGTAATGCTTGCGAAACAGGAAGAGGATTTCTTAAATTGTTCTTGTTCCTTAAAGTCATGTAAACTTTTTGGAAAGTAGTAATGACTATGATTAGCAGTTAGAAATCTTCCAGCCACTCATTTGTGTGCAGGTAGGCGCTATTCCCAACCACGAAAATCTGGTTGCGATAATACATAAGTACTGACTTTTCTTATTCTTCTACCAATCAGTAAAAACAAAATGAAAACTCCAGCAAAGCTAGAACTTCCACTGAGTGACCTCTCAAACCTCTTGTATCAGAGGCACATGGGATATATGCAAATGACCCTTATGAACATCAGGTGTTTCAGCTAACTGGCAAGTCTGAATGCCCATGACTTGTTTTATCGTTTTAATGGACAATTTCAGGCCAATAAAAGCCAAACCCCAGTTTTCATTTTGTTTTTACTGATTGGTTTTTCAGTGACCTTCTCACTTATTGCTTTAATTTATTCTTCTACCAGAATATTTCTTCTGATTATGTTGTCTTTTCTTCATGTTTTGTATCACTCAGATGATTCTGAGGTTGTAATAATGAAAATTATTTTGTCAGCTTTGATTTTAGTCTTCCATCCATGAGCAATAGTGAGATAAGTTTCTAGTCTCTTGTAAGGAAGTATTCTGACACTCAGTAGTAACAACTAACAGTCTACTTCTGCTCAAACCTCAACCTTCTTGAAAATGTTTTTTGACAGTTTGGATAGTGCTTTCAACTTGGTTGTTGCTTTTGAGGGTAGTGAAAACTGCATACAGTGTGTACATTATATGACAGAATTCTCACACTTCAAAAAAGTTTCTTCAATTTTTAGTACTAATGGACTGAAGCATGTTGTGGGAAACAAATTCTTTATGCATCCCATGTCTAGAGAAAATGTTTTTTTTTTTTAACATGGTTCACCTCAATGTATTCTAATGATATGCTACCAAGGCTTGTTAAGTTACAAAGACAGTATAGTGCTGGTCTCTATAACTAACATAGATGGATGTCAGCTTTGTGCTACCAAAGCCCAGGAATAGCATGTGTGTCACCTTTTCCATCTTTAAATGTTATTTTACATTACAGCACACAGTTTACTGTTTCTTATTAGCATCTCAGTCTGTTCAACCCTCTTATACCAAAATAATATCATTTTCTCTCCTTGCACTTCGTCACACACTCAAATGTGATTTTAAATTGATTTCAAATGTATTTAATATTTTATTAAATTAATTTCAAATGCATTTTATTTGGCATCTCTTACCTCTCTATGCTGGTTGTGTAATTTTGTCAGATTTGAATTTCATACCTTGTATACAAGTTAACTAATCAGTTTTATATGCACACTGCTGAATCCTTTCAATATGACACCTTTGATTAACATGGGCAGCACGCATGCAGCAACCCAGTGCTGTTGTGATGGTGTACCTACTACATCACCCAGTATTCACATCTGTTTCCCTACTGCACTAATGGTGTTAATACACCTTCTACTCATCCATTTTAGTATATCTTTCAACATAATTTTATTCGCTTCTCTACTACCTTTTATTCTTCCCACCTCTTAATACTGTAGGTGCCTCAATTCCTGCATACATGCTAGGTCACCTTCACCGTTACCTAAATCCCTACTATTTCTATACAGTTGGCTCAGACAGCCCCTTCTCTCCTCTTCTAACTTCCTTATCTAATGTAGATTTGTAAAATCTGCACCACCAACCTAACTTAAGACTTTATTTACCATTCTTAAGTATTTCTACTACATTAACAAATATTTAAGTATTTATTTAGTTCTTCCGTAGTAGTTTATCATCAATAATATTTGGTACTTTTCCGTTATCGGGGCAACAGTTGTAAAGAGCGCATTCAATGTTAGAATGCGCTTGATAACAGAAAAGTAACCTTTTTATGCACTTGACTTAACTGATGCTGCATCTTTCCCAGCATGTTTATTCATTTGTTTACTTTTCTTCTTTTGCCTGTCAGTAAGCAACAGCCAATGTAATGCGATCACTGCATTATTTATTCATGTGCCTAACGTTTCTTTTACATTACCGTAGTATATATGTCTACCGATCTGTGTGTCAGTGTATCAGAGTTAAACGACGAAGTGCATTTCTTTCTGTGCTTCGTTTAGAAGGTGTATGGTCCCTTCAGCTCAGTCAGAACATCTAGAAGTATGTAAAGCAGTCAGAGATCATCACCACACATTACAGGGAAAGGTATAATACAATCTGTTTTCTGAAACTATCGTTTTTTTTTGGATTACAGGGACAATATCCGAAAATAAACAAAATGGAAGCGTGTCATTTTTAAAATTGGTGAGGCGGGAATTTAACAGGATTTGCTATTAGTACGGAAGATAAATTGATGAGTAAACCCTCGAGCGTATAGTAACACTGCAGATGTAAAGTAAGAAAGAACTATGTCTTTGCTGTATACATTCATGATTTTAATTCTAAACTGTACAGCAGCCCTGTTTGGTATCCTTTTCTGTTGTGAAAACAGGTTATAGATGTACAACTGTAGGTGGAGTATTTGGAAGAAGGGGGATCCATTTTCCATTCTGCAGTATGCTAACCAAATGTGAATGTCTTGCAATGCAAATATAACATGTTTTACTACTGTTTTACGAAAAAAAAAAAACAGGAAAACCTACGTGTTCGGAATTTGGTTGCATTTCTTTATCTTTGATTTGCTCGCTTGGTATGCCGGAAGGAGAAACACTTTAAATGCGATCATTAAGTTGAAATCCAGTGCCTTTTCGTGTCTTAACCAGGTGTGTGTAAAATTTAGAAATGACATCTCCTTTCTTAAATATTATACAGTGAAATACTTTTACACACATCTGGTTATATTAAGACCAAAAAGACAAAAGTGACTGGATTCTGAGCTCAGCAACTGCGTTTACAGTGTTGCCCCGATAACCTTTACAGTACCTAATATTTTTATTATTTCTACTTTGCATTGCAACTTGCAATTCAATTTTCAATTGCAATGTGAGTTGTGCTTATCATTGTGGTTTATGCTTCTGTTATTATTTCTGTTTAATTCTTGAGTTCATTGTACAATAACATTTTTTTTTTTTTTTTTTGCCTATTGGCCCAGGTCATACCTAAACAGGGTCTTTGAACCAGTGCACTTACCCTGTTAAGAAATGTATACATAAATAAATAAGTAAATAAATAGTAAAGAAATATCCTTGATCAGGGTGAAGTAGCAGTATTACTCTGTTATGATAACCATTCAGAATGAATTCTTTGAATCTTTCAATTCTTAATATTCTTGTACATATTTTTTAATAAATTGACTTTATCAGCTTGCAGTGACAGTTATGAGAGTATTCACAGAGCTTCTATCACATATTCTAGTAAGTCTTTTACTCATTCTGGAATGCTGTACTTAGGGTGTTTACAATATGTACTGGCTTTCCAAATCTGTACTTCTTTTTCAGGTCACATTTTTGGATGATAAGAATCATTCTCTGCAGTCTAGCTAAATATTTGAACAAATATTTTTCAAAAGATATTTTGCAAATATACATATATAAACACTTCATAAAACTCTGAAACTTTTAATATCCATGTAGTATTGCCAGCATCTCTTTTTTCGTTCTTTGCATGTATTTTTGAACACCTGTCAGAACTATTGATCAAAAGCAGTTGGTCTGCTTTTTTGAAGCACTACAGAACCAAGACCTGATTGACTTGCTTCACCTTGTAAAGTCACAGGATGTCAAGCATCATATAAATTTAAATTCTAGAGCTTGTATGATCCTCTTTTCTAAGACCTCAGGACTTTATATTGCTGTGATGGCTATCACTATGAGATACAGTGCTGAAGAATCTTTAAAAGAATAACAATAATATTAGACAAATTAGGAATAAATTTTAAAAGCTATTGGGATCATCAAGTCTCTGCCTGTGGGTGTAGAGACTATTTGTTCCCCACTACTGGAGAGTTTCCAGTAGATGCGCAATAGCTAACCAAAGGGGCCATTATTACACACAGCCATGGAGGTTGTTTGTGTTCTTGCTGACATCCTGGCAGGGAGGGCATTGCTAATGAGGATCCAAGCTGACATGAGCATGTGTCACTACAACGTGTTGTATACCTTCAAGTCTGTGTGCATACTCACGCAAGCTCTATAAGGGCTACCATCACTGGCTTGGGATTACCAACACCACAACCTCTTCTCCTGCAATTTACAAAGCCAAGTGCGCTTCTGCTTGTTTGGTGATGATGACCAACCAGCTCTACCAGTCTCTTTTCCAGGATGGATAAGCCAGCATCAGCCACCTCAGTTCCATCCTCCTCTTCTCACTTCTTCCAGTGCCCAGTTTAAACTTGTGTTATCTGACCTGTAGTCAAGGCTTTCTTTCTTTGTACAACAGAGGTTGAAGACAAATGTATTTGGAATGGCTTCATTAATCTTCAGTTCTAAGTCTGAGTCTGTTACTCGTTGATCGCTGTAACTGCTCTTTAAAACATTCCGGTGCACTTCGTGTAACAATGCTAATCTTAAAAAAAAATCTGTGTTTACTCAAAACATTATTAACATATGATGGTTTAAAGCCATTATCAGCCAGCTTTATTTTCTAAAAGCTTGGACTGCAGCTAACACTGAGAAATATTTAGCATGAGGCATGCCTAAAACTACTACATCTGCTCCTGATCTGGGACATATCTGTCTTAACACCCGTTATCACCTGCCTTATACCTCCTTTAAAGCACTAAATCACTTAACCTGCTTATTCCCTTCCAATAACTCACTTTATTGTACTATCTAAACTACTGTACTACTAATAATAATTAGCATAACCAAATTACTGTTCCATCAGTACCTCTCTATTAACTCTTAAACTTGCTTATCTCCTCTAATGCCTGACTCTGTTCATAGCTTCATAGGTGTATGCTAGGTTAACAACAACTAGGGCCCTTATAAGCCTAGTCATGCAACCCAAATATGACCACAAATTTTGATTTATATAGGGGGTGATTTACTGACTGCCTCTGTCCATCAGAGACGTAGCTGCCAGATCATGAGTGAATTTCCAATTACCCATCAGTTGGTCCACATTGCATTTAAAAAGGGATAGGAAGAAGTTGTGATTCACACGGACGGTGACCCTGTTCTAGAGAATGGGAGTTCTCTGAGAAACACCTCTATCTTTCCAACATGTCCTACTTATGTCACAAGTAAAAGGTCTTTTAATATGATAGTTTTGATGCTGTTTGTTTTATGGATGTGCAAAATGTTCATCAGCACAGGCTCCTGGATACCTTGTATGCCAGGCAAAGGTCACCTCTCAGAAGTCTGTATGATACTGAGTAAAGAGACAGAGCTTGGAGATGATCAGCCTAGGGTATTGTGTTTACTCCTTGTATTCTTTTTGTAAGCAACTTTTGTGAACGTTCCAGTTGCTGCATGTGTCTGGTCAGGTACATACTGAAGGGGGCATTATACTGTATGAAGGGTCTGATGAGGGTCTAGTACAGTGGTGTGAAGACTTTTCTGAACCTAGGTGCCATGCCCTGGCTTATAATTTGAGCAACATAGAAGTATTTTCTTACTACCTTGGACACATGTTGGTCAAAGGCTAGGTTACTATCTACATGAGTTCCCAGATCCCTGACAACTGAATCAACTTTTAGGGGTGTTTTACTGATAACATAGTTACCCAGGGAAGCCAAATTCCCAAAAGGTACTATAACACATTTACTGGTATTGAGTTTTAAGTGGTTTTGGCACCAAGCATTTGTCTGTGTTAGACTTTCCTGAAGGATGTTCTCATCTTGGGGGATTTGATGACTGCTGCCAGTTTGCAATCATCTGTGAACTTGGTTAGCCAGAGGCCTTTGACATTGACTTTGTCATCTGAGAAGTAGGTGCTAAAGAGTAGTGGGCCTAGCAGAGAGCCCTGTGAAATTCCAGTGGTGAACAACCTCTTTATGTAGGTGGCCTCACCGATTCTAACCTCCTGGGTCCTATCAGTGATCCAGTTAGTTGTCCAGCATGTTATAAAGGGGTTTATACCTAGTTCTGTAAGTTTGTTAACAATGCCCATGTGAGGCATTGTATCAAATGCTTTATCCAGATCTAGGTAGGTAGTATATACCATTTTCTTCTCATCCATTGCTTTGGTGACATTTTCAAAGAAGTCCGCCAGATTCAGTAAACATGGCAGTCCTTTGATGAAATCAAACTGGGATGGATCCAGTGTCTGGAGGTCTCCTATGTTTTTGCTGATAATTTCCATGACAATTATCTCCATGGCGTTGCGAATAAGACTAGTCAGACTAATGGGTCTGTAGTTTCCAGGATCTGTTGAAGATCCTCCTTTATGAAGGGAGATGGCCACTACAGTCCTCCATTCATGTGCACAAAGCCTGTTTTAAGAGTATAGTTAATATAATAACTCCAGGGGTCCTGATAAGTCATATTTTAGACTGTTAAGGAGGCATCCTGGGATGTTATTGGGGCCCACTGAATCAGTGTTCTTGGCTTTAAAGAATGCAGCCAGTACATGTTCATGGAGGGGTTATGATTGAAGGCATTTTTTGGGGCTGAGAGGGAGGTAAAGGTGGAACTGAATTTGTTTGTTAACAGGTTCACTATATCGCCAGAGTCAGTGAATGTGACACCATTGACCACCATTTTAGTACATTACTGTGTGTTGCCCTTGAGGTTTCTGACATAGCTAAAGAAGGTCTTATGGTTTTCTTTCACCTGGGAGGCTATCTTAACTTCAAAGTTGGCTTTGCTTGACCTAATTAGCCCTCTTAGTTGCCTAGTTAGTTTGATGAGAGAGTTTTTATCTTTATGGGAATTACTCCTTTTGGTCTATATCCTGTTAAATTTGGGATCCACCAGAGTGCTTTGTTTCCGGGGCTAGTCCTAGACTTACGTCTGGTAGGTACAGCAGCCTCGTTTCAGACATTGGCATGGTTGCACAGAGTTTCTTAGAGCAATTCAGCATAGGCTGCTGTGTTAAAAGTAGAAAGGTGCAGCGTTGTGTTAACCAAACTCAGAATCCAAATATAAATAATGCCACTAAGGATCCAATCACTGGTTAAAAAAATAATAAATTTTATCAAAATAATAAAATGATTGAGTGCTTTTGTCTCAGCACAGAGACTTCATAAGAATCAGATGAAGTCTCTCTGTTGAGACAAAAGACCTCAGTCTTTTTATTTATTCTTTTTTAACCTGTGATTGGATCCTCAGTGGCATTATTTATATTTGGATTCATAGGCTGCAGTGTTCTCAGGGTTTGGAGGGGCACTGAATTTTAACAAATCACCACCTAATAAAGGGTAATTTGCCTTGTTATAGTTCCTAACTGTTAAGTGGCTTTAATGAGGTTATGAAGTTGATTTTGATTTTGAAAGAGACACTTTATAGTCGGACCTTACCAGAGAGGGCGAGACATGGAGATGGTGCAGCATTCTTCCTTATTTGTCAGCATGAAGTCCAGTATTTTGGAGCCTGTAGTGGACATAGTCACTATTTGGTCAAGAGTGTTTGTATTTATGAAATCCAGAAATCGCTGTGCCTGTAGATTTGAGGCCATTAGGGGATTCCCATTCTGTAGAGGAGGAATTAAAGTGTCCCATGAGTAGGGTGTTGGGTTGAATGTAGAGTGTGTCCAGCAGGTCCAAGTATGCATTGTGAGTTTCTTGGGACATGGAGGGTGATCTGTTTCTGGCTAGGCTATAGTATGGGAATTTGTCTATGGTAATCTGCACTTGGAGGAACTCCAGTATGTCATCTTGTTTGACCACCCTAGAGGTATGTTTGTTTCTTATGCATATTAGGACACCTCCACCTTTTAGCCCTTATCTGTGCAGCTACTGATCTAAAAGTGTGTAAGGCACTAAAACTTTGCACTGCTGGGGTACTCTCTACCACTTTAAACCATGTCTTGGTAACTGCACAGATGTCTGTATTTTTTGAATGTGAGTAGTGCTTCGAGGGAGTGTAGTTTTTTTTATTTCAGCTCCTGGCATTGAGTAGTATGACCTTGAGTTTCAGTTGAGTTGTTTTTACTCTATTGATAGGTTTGTTTATTTGGCATTGCTGAAAAAGGCACTGTGGGGGTGGATAAAGTTTTAGCCATTATAAAAAAGCCTAGAGGAGAAAGGTGCAGACCATCCTTGGCAAAGCAATGTCATCTTTTAACCATGTCTTCCTAAACTGACAAATATTGGTCCCCCTTAGAATGACACCAGAAAGACACCCAGTTGTTGAAATCAATCATTTTTTGCTCATATTCTGGCATCATCCTCAGTGATGGTAATATGCTGTTCAGTATTAGGCTCATACTAGCCTGAGATAGCCTGAAAGCTCCATAATGTCTCTCTTCTTATAGTCCAGGGGAGGTACATCTCAGGTCATTTATACCTACATGGATTATGATGGAATCATACAGATACCTATGGCATAATGACTTGAGTGTATGCGTGATTTGGCAGATCCTGTCTCCAGATAAGTAGCTAATAGTTATCTTCTCCTTGTTCAGCCTGGTTATAGGGGCCTCAGTATATCTTACAATGGAGTCCCCTATGACAAAAGCCCTGGGAAGTGTGTTTGCTTGCTTTAGGGGCTTAGTGTATGGGGCTCCAGTTAGACTGGCAGTATGTGTGGTGTTAGTTGCTGTTTTATTCTGAGTGCCTTTGGGTTTGCTGATACATAGCTTTGACAATGAGCAGTCTAAGTAATCTCTCTTGTTTAGAAAGATTGCTTTTGAGTGCTTCAGCATATGTTAGTTTATGTGTGAGTTGGGTGTTGTGTGCGTAGTTGTATTTCTTAAATGACTCATACCTATCTTATAGAGCACACTTCTATCTGTGAATTCTTAGTACAATGCTTGTATATTAATGTCTGTGAAAATGTATACAAATGTTATTATACTGACTATTATGCCGTGTATTCACTGACACTGTATTATAAAATTTGTTATTGTAAATACTGATTGCATTAAATATGATATGTTATAGCTTTTCTCCACAGGCCTCTGTGGAAAAAGAGTGTCCGTGTCCAGCTGTACATTCCTGGTAACCAAATGTCAATAAATAAACAAATGTTGCTTGCAATGCATATTATTTTAACATGCTTATTTAAGTATCAAGGGTAAGTGAAAAACGTTAATCTTGGTTTCACAGTTATTTATGCAAACATCAGCAGGCAACTAATTGGCAACAAAACCTTTTAGCATTTCAATCAATCTCTGTTGGTGTTCCCCAAGTGTCAGTACTCATCCCCCTTCTATTTAATATTTTCATAAATAAACTTCATACCTCTTCAACACTTGCCACTCTTGTATGGTACATTGATGATTCAGCCCTTACTGCTCTGCCCCATCCAAACAAAATTACAGGAAATCACTCAAAAATCTTTCACTGACATTGAAATATGGCTAAAAAAATTCTAACTTGCTACTTAATGCCAAAAAAATAAGCTTATAATATTTACTCCAAAACAACACCTTAAACAGCAACACACATTTCATATTACCTCAAATAATAACACAAAAATAGAAACCATGAGCCAAATTAAACTACTAGGAGTCATAATAGATGACATCCTCAGATTTGGTCACCACATACTTTATTCCATCAAGAAAACTCACCAGAAACCCAGCTCCTGCTGTAGGGCCAAACACTACCTGACAGATCAAGAGAGAACATACCTCCTTCCTTCTCTGTTATATGCTTATCCTAGTCTTACAAATATCAACACTATATATAAAACTAAATTAGCCTCTTGCTGCTGCAAAATAGATACATTTGCAACTGGCCAGCTTTATAAAATATACCACTGCCATGTATTAAAACAATTAAACTGTCATCTCCCAAAACAGTTGACATACTCCCAACTAATCATTGCTCAGAACCTATTCTACTCTCCAAACAAATGCCCAACATCACAAAATATTCTACCATGCTATTCACCAACTAGAGACTTTCCCTTTAGTGATAAACTCTTAGTATATATTAGTAAGACATTCAACACTGCTGGAAACTCTCTCTCTACACCTGTTATGTGTCAAAACTCTCTTATGAAATCCACAAACAGTTAAAACAGATGGAAAACTTAAATAGTTTCAAAACTTTGCTTAAAAATCACCCATGCCAAAGATGGCTCTGTTCTTCTGGCTCAAATGGCTAGCTTTACTCAGATTACTTTTCTCCAACTCGTGCAGTCACTTTCTTTCCCAGTCTTCTGTACTGTATTGCTCCTTCTCAAACTGCACTAATGTCCTAAACTCTTAGTCTTCCTCCTTTTCTCACACCTCACCACTAACTACAATTCCTCCTCTGTCCTTTTATCTTCCTGCTCATTTCCATAATTTCTTCTTTCATATTTCTCTTATCATCAGTTTTAAGCTACATTGCTACTTGTCTGTCTATAAATTATTACTAACCTCAAAAACACCCCAGTTTGATCTTTTCCCTGCAGCCATCATACTATAAATATATTAACTGTTATTGTGTTTTATTTTTCTATTCAATAATTAGCCAATTTATGTTAATTTCTCTCTTGTTTTTTGTTATAATGCTATGTTCTTGTAAGAAATATTTAAAAATCATGTAAATAAGCTCATGTACAGATGTTTTTACCCTGCAATTATAAATGTGCATCATGTGTAACTTAATATGGAGCTTTTCTCCCTGGGCATTCGTTGAAAATGGCTTTTACACAGTCAAACCTTTTCTGGTTAACAAAGGCAAATAAATATAATAATAATAATCTGATGTCAATTTTCATTCCTCAACAGTTGGGCTCGGATCTGACTCAGTTGTTACTATAGCTTGTGGTAACCATAAAGCTCTCAAGCTTCTCCCTTACCCATAATGCACCAACCCTTAACATACCCCAGATCTTGTTTGCTGCTTTCATGAAATAGAAGTGGTCATCTGAGCTCTCATGCTTATTTTCAGATAAGTGAATTTTTATTGTCTCATAGTTCTACTTTTCCATCCTTATATTTTTCTTACACTTAGTGTATCACTTACACATACCATTGTTGGTATTCTAGTATCTATTTACCTTTTTCCTATTTAACTTTTTACACTGTTTAGTGTCTTCTTCTTTCGGCTGCTCCCGTTAGGGATCGCCACAGCAGATCAACTGTTTCCATTTCTTCCTATCCTCTGCATCTTGCTCTGTCACACCAACCACCTGCATGTCCTCTCTCACCACATCCATAAACCTTATCTTAGGCCTTCCTCTTTTCCTGTTACCTGGTAGCTTCATCCTTAGCATCTTTTTCCCAATATACTCTGCATCCCTCCTCAGCACTTAATGTACTCTTGTGTATCACTTTTGGTATTTTTTCCTCCCTTGCCTTTACTTCCCTTGTCTTTTTTTTAATAAAACTCTTTTCTTTCTATATTTAAAGATGTCTGAAAAAGGCCCTTCGGGGTTTAAAAAATGCCAAAAATGTGTTCATAAACTTCCCCTCTCAGACGCACATAATTTATGTGTGCATTGCCTGGGCCCAGACCACTTGAACATAGACTGCTCTATATGTAAGAACTTTAGCCTGCGAGTTATTGCAGATCACAAAAACAATCTGATTTTGAAAGGTTTGTTACCTTCTGCTTTTGCAGTAATGATTACTGGGGCTCACCCCCCCAAAAAAACTATATTTAAGGAGACTTCTAAAATGTCCCAAGACCATCTGGATCTCCTACACTGTCATTGACAGAACCTATTAAAAGAAGCACAAGATGGATCCATAGGCTTTTGTCTCAAAGCTGGTTTCAAAATCTCCAACAATTTCTTCGGATCTGAGTATGATGGATCCAAGGCTTCTTCCAAGGACTCATTATTGACCAAACATTGACCCAATGCCATCTAGGGTCCCATCCCTGTTTTTATGGAAAGATGGCATTCAAAATCTCCTTCTTTAGCCTCCTCTTATTCTTCCAGGAGTCTGGTCAAAGCCAATGTGGATAGGATGATGAGGAGATTTCTCTCAGCACAGATACAGATGGGTGTCCTCCTGGCTCCTATCTCTTTGGGTCAGGAAGCCTTGGTTTTCTCTACACTTCCACTATCAGCTCCTTCTCCAATCCGGCCATCTGTTTCGGAGCCCCTGGATGAGAGTTTGCTGAGACTGTGTGGATCCAAGAATATTTTTATCCTAGGCTATGAAGATTTCTCTGAGTGCTCCAGCTCCTACAATTTCAGAGCCAGATTACTCTCAGAGCCTTAGTGTCCCTGTCGGATCCAAGGTGTTGGAGGTGACTCAGAAGTTGACAGAGCTATCTCTGCTCCTCCAGGCCTCGGCATTGGACAGCTCATCTCTGACCTCTTTCTCAGGTGGAATGCCTTCAGGGCTGTTGAAGACAGCTTTCTCTGCTTTGGCAGGATGGATGGTCTCTCTCACCTTGGATCTCCCATCAGGATCTCATGTGTCTCTGCACCTTGAACCTCAACATTCAACTCCACAGGGACACCCAGCCCAAACACTGCAGACCACCCAGCAGGGTATCGACCATCTTTTCTGATACTTGTCTGGAGCATCCCACCAAAGAAGTACATTGGAAGAGAAAGTGCAAAAGAAGGCACACAGGAATCTATCACTGATGATACCAATTTTGATAAAGGGGAAGATCCTCAAGATCACCACTCGAAGACATCTCATTTGGAGACATCCTAGAGATTCAGATAGTTGGTCCTCTGACAATTCTTCTCCAGAGGAATTGGTATTCCTGGAGGCATTTGGATCTGGCCTGTCTACATCCTGGGTAACTCTGCCAACAGATGAGCTCATTTATTTGATCTCTAAGTGGGCAGGGAAGGAGCCTGACTCAGTTGAACATATCCCCAAGAGACCAGATCAGATTCTGGTAACACCTGCAGGAAGGGTGTTTTGGAGTAAGGGAGTGCCTGTGGATGTTATGGCTGTGGTGGCGGCCACAAAGAAGGAACTTGTGGGACAGAGTTTGACTGTCTAGCCCCCTAACAGGTCATCTGAGGTTTTGGACAGGTTTTGAAAGCATGTGCATGCTTCAGTGACCTTTGCACTTAGGTTGCTGAACTACTTGGCACACTTTACAAGATTTCAGAGAGACTTAATTAAGGAACTGTCAAAATCCCTTTCTGGGACCACTACTGCTGATATTCAGGCTTCTGTGGCCTCACAGTTGGCAACCCTTCAGTCCATCTCATATTAGTTCATGAGGCTTATCTCTCATGCAGCTGAAGGTACCTCAAGTGCAGTGGGTTCAGGCATTTCCATTATATGGCATGCCTGGATGTAATTGTGTGACTTTTTAGAGCCCTTCAAGTCCTCTTTTGTCAATGCTCCTTTTGACAAAAATGTTCTTATTTGTCTCCAAAGTGAAGGACACACACTACAAGTGTGAGCAGGACAGAAAGACCCTCTCTGCAGTGGGAGTACATTTTTCAAACCCTCAAAGAAACTTCTCTAGGAACCAACGGGGAGGACAAAAAATGTGGTTCAGTAAAACTCAGGGTCCTTTCCAAGCTACATGTAGAGATAGTTCCCCCAAAGGTGGGGGGGGAGTCAAATAGAAGGCACCACCCCACACAGCAGAGGTAGCCAGCAAAAGCATGGGTCCAGAGATTCTTTCTCTGACAGTTTTCTTGAAAGGAGGCCTGATTGTTCCCCCTGTGGAGGCAATCGGGCGTCATTTATCTCTGCACAAGAGAGCCTGGCTAGACATCACAAAAGATTTGTGGGCGCAGAAGGTTATTTCCAGAAGTTATACAATTCCCTTTCCCCTACCACCTCCATCTTCATGCAAGTTTCCCGATGTTCCACCCAATCAGAGGAAAACAACAGCACTAGAAATACAAAAGCTGCTAGAAAAATTCATCCTCCAAGAGGTCCAACCAGACCAGATAGAATCCGGAACTTACTCAAGGTTCTTTTTAGTGGTAGAGTTTTAGTAGAATCTAGAACTGAATCTGCCATTAAAAAAGGAATAATTAGTAGAGCATATAAAATATTGCATGCTAACTATAAGAATCAATCAAAGGAGGTTAGAATGGATTGGGAAGAGAGATTGGATAAGCAATTCACAAAGAAACAATGGAAATATATATGTGTGTCTCCCAAATATGCAACAAAATCTAGAAGATTTAGGATTTTTCCTGGAAATGTTTACACAGATATTTTTATACCCCAAGTAGACTCCAGAGAATTTATCCTCAGGTAGGCAGCAAAGCAAATGTTGGAGGTGTGACGGGGAAGAAAGAAGTAATTGGGAGCATATTTTCTGGGAGTGCGGTGAATTGGCAGACTTTAAGGATTCCCTGCAGGATGCACTGTTGGGGATGCAGGGTGGGCAGATTGGTCTGATGAGGGAGAAGATTTTTCTGAGCTATGATACAGAATCGGAATTGCCTAGGCATGGTACGTCCTTGCTGTGTCTAATAATGGTGGCTGCCAAAAGTGCAATTACTAGAAAATAGAAATCAAAATCTAAACCAATTATATTAGAAGTAGTGAATATAGTAACAGAGATAAAACAACTGGAACTGAGATCTTTAGAAAAGGGTAGGAGCAAACTACATAGGAAAAAAACAGGAATTGTGGGAACAGTACATACAAGGGAGGAATGAGGTTTAAAAGGCAACAGGACTTAAATAGGCTATGTAATGTTTGAGTGAAAAAGATTGGATAGATTATAAGTGATGTATACTGTTTGCAACTGGGAGTGTGTCAGTATGGTCTGTGATGTAAAATGCTTGTTGGTGTGGTTTGTTTTCATTTGTATAAATGTTTGATTGCCTATGTAATAAGTTCATAGGTGCATAGGTATGTACTAGGCTAATGGCCCTGGGGTCTTTACAAGCCTAGCCATAGGATTACTTGGTATCGTGCCACCCAACCTTAGTTCCCAGTGCCTCTGTCGAGCACTGGAGTTATCTCCGGGGTGAATTTTCTATTTCCCATCCACTCATCAAGATTTCTCTTGAAGAGGGTCAGCAAGGTGCTCTGCTTGACATGTATGGGAAGTCTATTTCATAGCATGGACAGTCTCTGGGTTATGAACCTGTCCCTCCAGTACATTCTGTTGATTGTGATAATGAGGTTGAGGTCTTTGGAGCATGTGGTGTGGAGGGATTGGGATTTCTTTAGATGTAGCATTTCTAACAGAGCTGGGTCAGACATGGCTTTGTAATTCAAGCAGAGATCACCTCTAAGTAGGCGATATGAAATAGAGAATAGTTGGAGTTTTTTGAGTCTGTCCATATAGGACAAGTATTTAAGGCCTAGGATCCTCTTTGTGAGGTACTTTTGTGGCCTCCCCAGTTATTGCAGGTGTTTTGTGACTAAAATCCCATGATTGGAGGAACTCCATGATCAGCCTCAGTAAGAAGCTGAGATCCCTCATAAAATCCTCCAAAGCTAGTTACGAAAACAAAATCGCCACTGATTCTAAAGACAACCACAAAGCATTCTATAGCTATGTCAAGAATCTCAATGGCAACACTCAGATCTGCTCTGAGGTACAGCACAATGGCACTAAATATACATAACCAATTGATATTGCCAACATCCTGGCAGATAGGTTCAGTGCTAACTTTACCCCTCTCTCACCCCCTAAAGGGCCCATCTCTATACTGGAAGAATGCAAAGTTCCTGTAATCATGGCTGCACAGGTAAAAAAACACACTCTCCAAAGCCAAGAACACAGCATCCATGGGAACTGACAACATCCCAGGCTGTGCTCTACATGAACTACAGAACGAACTGGCATCCCGCCTAAGTACCATGTCCAATCATAGCCTCACCTCAGGCTTTGTGCCCACTGAATGGCGCACAGCAACAGTTATCCCACTCCACAAAGGGGGAGCTACCACAGACCCTGGGAACTACCACCCCATTAGTCTGATGAGCCTGGTTTGCAAGGCTATGAAACATATCATTATGGAACTTATAAACAATGACATTAGTAATCTCCAAACTCTGCACCCTACCCAGTTCGGGTTTCTAAAAGGCAGATCATGTCTCCTAAACCTGATAGACTTCTTTGAAGCAGTCAACAAAGCCATAGATGAGAGTAAGGTGGTTCACACAGCCTATCTAGATCTTGCCAAGGCTTTCAACACCATCCCCCATTCTGGAATTATAGATAAACTCACTAAACTAGATATAAATCCCTATGTCACAAGATGGATTGCCAACTGGCTCACTGACAGAACCCACACTGTGAAAGCAGCAGACTCTAAATCCAACTTCAGACCAGTGACAAGTGGAGTACCACAGGGTTCAGTCCTGGGCCCTCTCCTGTTTGGTATCTACTTCTCTGAAGTACAGGCTAACACAGAAGGTCTTTGGCTAACAAAGTACGCAGATGACTGCAAACTAGGAGCCATAATCAAAACTACTAATGATGTGGACATCCTACAAAAAGCCCTCACTGAGACAGATGCCTGGTGTCAAAGCCATGGCCTCAAGCTCAATGCTAAAATGTGCATTGTCATCCCTTTTGGTAAAAACTCTGTACCCATGAACTACCACATAGGTGGTAGTCTACTTAACACCAAAAGTGTGATAAGAGACCTTGGGCCACAGGTGGACAGTAGTCTCTCTTTTGATAATCACATGGTCACAGTAGTCAGGAAATCCTTCTATGTGGCACACCTCATCACAAAAGGTTTCTCATCCAGGAAAAAATAGGTCATTGTTCCCCTCTACTCATCACTCATTAGACCCATTATAGAGTACAACGCCCCTTTTGGTATGTACCTCACAAGACATCTGCAACAACTGGAAAGGCTGCAGAAATGCCTCACAAAGAGGATTACCAGCCTCAAACAGATGCCCTACACAGTCTGTCTCAAAAAACTCCAGCTTTACTCTATCACATATAGCTTACTCAGAGGCGATCTCTGCCTAACATGCAAAGCTATGTCAAACCCAGAGCTGTCGGACATGCTCCACTTAAAGAAATCCCAATCTCTCCGAACTACACGCTCTAGGGACCTAAACCTTATCACCACAATAAACAGAACATGCTGGAGGGATAGATTCCTGTCCCAGAGACTTCCCATAATCTAGAACAAACTACCTATCTATATCAAACAAAGCTCCTCATTAGCACTCTTCAAGAAAAATCTTGATGACTGGATGGGAGATAGGAAATTCACCCCGGGGATCACTTCTATGGCTCTGCTTGATAGGGTCACAGGAAAATAATTTTCTTGGGTGGCAAAAGCCAGGGTACCATTTGGCTAGGCTTATATAGGCCCTAGGGCCAATAGCCTAGTACCTACCTATGAACATATGAACCTATGAACATGCCAAATAGGGCATTGTACTTGATGATTGGCCTAATGAGGGAAGAGTAGAGGGAGCCAATGACCTCTTTCTTCCTGGATGCAAAACCATTAATAATGAGATGTGCCACATAGAAGGACTATCTGACCGCAGTGGCAATGTGGTGGTCAGAAGAGAGGTTGCTGTCAACCTGTGTTCCCAGATCTCTTATAACACCTTCTGTGTTCAGTGGACTACCATCGATGTGGTAATTCATGGGAATCGGGATTTCCCCAATGGGGATGATGACATATTTTTTTGCATTGAGCTTAAGGCCATGGTTCTGACACCAGTCGTTGGTCTCAGTGAAGCTATTCTGTAAAATGTCAACATCACTTGGGGAGTTAATAATAGCTCCCAACTTGCAATCATCTGCGAACTTTGTCAGCCAGAATCCCTTCTTATTGGCCTGGACCTCAGAGAAGTAGATACCAAACAGGAGAGGACCCAGGACCGAACCCTGTGGGACTCCACTTGTGACTAGTCGGCAGTCTGACTTGGAGTCAGCTACTTTCACACTGTGGGTTCTATCTGTCATCCATTTTGCAACCCACCTAGTGATATAGAGGTTAATGCCTGGCTTACTGAGTTTTTTTATGATTACTGAGTGGGGAATGGTATCAAAGGCCTTGGCCAGATCAAGGTAGAATGTATGAACCACCTTGCCTTCATCCACAGCTCTGGTGACTGACTCAAAGAAGTTGACCAAGTTGAGCAGGCATGATCTACCCTTCACAAAACCAAACTGTGTGGGATCCAGAGTTTGGAGGTTCCCTATATCCTTGTTTATTAGGTTCATGATGATGTGTTCCATAGCTTTGCATATTAGACTCATCAGGCTAATGGGGTGATAGTTCCCAGGGTCTGTAGTCGCTCCTCCTTTGTGGAGAGGGATGACTGTAGCAGTGCACCATTCAGTAGGGACAAAGCCTGAGGTGAGGCTGTGATTGAACAGGGCACACATGTGAGGTGCCAGTTCACTCTGTAGTTCATGTAAAACACAGCCAGGGATATTGTCAGGTCCCATAGAAGCAGTATTCTTGGCCTTGGACAGTGCTGTTTTAACCTGTGCAGCAGTAATACTGGGTGCTTGGTAATCTACTGGTATTGTGATTGGTCCTCTGGGGGGAGGGGTAAAGTTGGCACTGAAACTGTCAGCCAGTATATTGGCAATACCTGTTGGCTCGGTATAGAAAGTAACATTTTGCAGTAGCTCAGAGCAAATCTGGGTATTGCCATGGAGATTTTTTACATAACTATAGAAGGCCTTGTGATTGTCTTTACTACTGAGTGGTGCCAAAGTCTGCTCTTCAATTTTTCCTTAGATCTGCTAGCTCTCTCCTCTCCTGCACTTTTACTAGCTTATAAAAATGTTTCTTGTTTAAAAAAAAAGAAAAAAGGCAGGAATTGAATAATTTGTGTAATGTTGCTTAGATTTTATGACATATAGCAATATATGTGAAGTAAAATGTTTGTTATGTTAATTACAGTGTGATTAGTTTTATATGAATGTAAATTTTCCTATGTCACAAGTGATAACCTGGACCTAGTTCAAGGCTCCAGAGAGCACCCCTGCACTACCAGGCTATAACTCATACCACACTTTTCGGCCATGTAACCTGGACCGGAACACCAAAGGCGGAGGTGTGTCCATATTCATTAAGGATATCCACACCTCCAGGCTAGTTGCTCAGCATAATACATCCGACGTTATCCAAGTACAACTAACTCTGGGCAAAACTGCAATCCAAATTGTAGCTTGCTACAGATCCCCCAACATGCCCCAAGATTCCCACTCCTCTTTTCTTGATGTACTGGAAAATATTAGGGTTCATCCAAACACCCTAATAATGGGCGATTTTAACTACCCCACAATTAACTGGGAAAACTACTCATGTACCAACCCCTTCACACAACGCTTTCTGGAATTCATAAACTCCAATGCCTTGGATCAACTTATCCACACCCCCACCAGGGGCAACAATATCCTAGACCTAGTCATTACCAACATGAGTGACCGGTGTTCCACACCTGAAGTCAACTCCTCGTTGGTCCGATCCAACCATAAGCTACTCACCCTTGATATCCACATCCTGCCTCCACCGCCCATTAAGGAAACCACAGTAAAATATTTCTCCAAAGCCAAATTCATGCTTCTTAAGATAGAAGTGGTGAACTTCATGACACCGATGTAGATGGACAATACAGTTATGAATGCTGAATCCTACACAAATGCACTTTATAAACACTTACACGAGTGCATGGATCATGCTATCCCAAACAGAACCAAGACGCTATCCTCCAAAAAAAGGAAGCCAATCTGGTGGTCCCTTGCCATAAACAAACTGTACAATAGAAGGAAGAAATTGTTGCAAAAGATAGTAAAATCCCATGAGTGGAGGAGCTCCCTGGTCAGCCTCAGTAAGAAGCAGAGATGCCTTATAAAATCCTCCAAAGCTAGCTACGAAAACAAAATTGCCACTGATTCTAAGGGCAACCACAAAGCATTCTATAGCTATGTCAAGAATCTCAATGGCAACATCCAGATCTGCTCTGAGTTACAGCACAACGGCATGAAAATTACAGAACCAACTGATATTGCCAGCATCCTGGCAGATAGGTTCAGTGCTAATTTTACCACCCCTCACCCCCTAAAGGGCCCATATCTATACAGGAAGAATGCAGAGTCCCTGTAATCACAGCTACGCAGGTAAAAGCTGCACTCTCTAAAGCCAAAAACACAGCATCCATGGGATTGGACAACAACCCAGGCTGCATTTTCCACAAACTTCAGAACGAACTGCCTCCCCACCTAAGCACCATGTTTAATCCTAGCCTCACATCAGGCTTTGTGCCCGCTGAATGGCGTACATGAACAGTTATCCCACTCCACAAAGGGGGAGCCACCACTGATCCTGGGAACTATCGCCCTATTAGCCTGACAAGCCTGGTCTGCAAGGCCATGGAATGTATCATCATGGAACTCATAAATAAAGACAGTGGTAACCTCCAAACTCTGGATTCCACCCACTTCGGGTTTGTGAAAGGCAGATAATGTCTCCTAAACCTGATTGACTTCTTTGAGGCAGTCACCAAAGCCGTAGATCAGGGTAAGCTGGTTCACACAACCTATCTTGACCTCGCCAAGGCTTTCGACACCATCCCCCATTCTGGAATTATAGCTAAATTCACTAAACTAGGTATAAATCCCTACATCACAAGATGGGTTGCCAACTGGCTCACTGACAGAACCCACACTGTAAAAGTTGCACACTCCAAATCTGACCTCAAACCAGTGACAAGTGGAGTACCACAGGGTTCAGTCCTGAGACCTCTCCTGTTTGGTATCTAATTCTCTGAAGTACAGGCTAACACAGAAGGCCTCTGGCTAATGAAGTTCACAGATGACTGCAAACTAGGAACCATGGTCGAGTCCCCAAATGATGTGGAAATCCTACAGAAAGGCCTTGCTGAGACAGGTGCCTGGTGTCAGAGCCATAGCCTCAAGCTCAATGCCAAAAAGTGTGTTGTCATCCCCTTTGGTAAAAACTCTGTACTCATGAACTACCACATAGGCAGCAATCTACTTAACACTGAATGTGTGAAAACAGACCTTGGGACCCAGGAGGCAGTAGTCTGTCCTTTGATAGTCACATCACCACAGTAGTCAGGAAGTCCTTCTACGTGGCACACCTCATCACAAAAGGGTTCTCATCCAGGAAAAAAGAGGTCATTGTTCCCCTCTACTCGACACTCATTAGACCCATTATAGAGTACAATGCCCCTTTTGGAATTTACCTCATGAGACATCTGCAGCAGCTGGACAGGCCACAGAAGTACCTCACAAAGAGGATTACTCACCTCAAACAGATGCCCTACACTGACCATCTCAAAAAACTCCAGCTTTACTCCATAGCATATCGCCTACTCTGAGGTGATCTCTACCTAACATATAAAGCTATGTCAAACCCAGAGCTGTTGGACATGCTACACCTAAAGAAATCCCAATCCCTCCGAGCTACACGGTTTAGGGACCTAAACCTTGTCACCACAATAAACAGGACATGCTGGAGGGATAGATTCCTGTCCCAGAGACTTCCCATACTCTGGAACAGGCTACCCATTTATGTCAAGCAAAGTTCTTCATTAGCACTCTTCAAGAAAAATCTTGATGAGTGGATGGGAAATAGGAAATACACCCCAGGGATCACTTATTTGTCTCTGCTCGACAGTGGCACAGGAAAATAACTTTCTTGGGTGGCATAAGCCAGGGAACCTTGTTGGCTAGGCTTACATAGGCCCTTGGGCCAATAGCCTAGTACCTACCAATGAACCTGTTGTTGTTTGTCTTTCGGCTTTTCCCAGTTAGGGGTTGCCACAATGGAACTCCGGTCCGCTAATGATTGGCAGTAGATTTTCACGAATGCCGAGGTGCCAGCTCATCATCCAACCTTCAACGAAGGCATGCCCATTTACACATGTCTTTCGAATGCCAACAAACCACGGGGAGGACATGCAGACTCCACACAGAAGGCACTTCCTGCACTCCAGCTGAGAATCGAACAGGAGGACCTCTTGCTGTGAGGCAACAATGCTACCGCTGCACCACCACGGCATATACATACCTATATGAACCTATAAATCAATAAATGTGTTTGGAGAAAAAAGGACTTAAATGAGCTATGTGATGTTTGACTGAAAAAAGATTGGGTAGATTATAAGTGATGTATAATGTTTGCAACTGGAAGTGTGACAGTATGTTTTGTGATGTAAAATGCTTGCAACTAGGGTTGTGTTGGTGTGGTTTGTTTTCATTTATATAAATGTATGATTGTCTATGTAGCAAGTTGTTGTTGTGTCTTTCGGCTTTTCTAGGTTAGGGGTCGCCACAGCGGAACTCCGGTCCGCTAATGATTGGTAGTTGATTTTTACGTGCCGAGTTACCAGCCCTGATGCACAACCTTCAACGAAGGTATGCCCATTCACACATGTCTACACGCAGAAGACGCTCTAGCTGAGAATCGAACCGGACAGCGTCTTACTGTGAGGCAACAACACTACCGCAGCACCACCACCGTGGGTATTGTCTATGTACCCATGGTGGTGGTGCTGCGGTAGCATTGTCGCCTCATAGTATGACGCTGTCTGGTTCAATTCTCTATTGTCGATGTAGCAAGTGATGGTTTAATAAAGATGTTTCTTGTTTAACAAAAAAAAGGCAGGAATTGAATAATTTATGTAATGTTGCTTGGGTTATATGATATATAGCAATATATCTAAAGTAATTTTTATGTTAATTATAGTTTGATTACTTTTATATGAATGTAAATTTGCCTATGTCACAAGTGATAATTCAGTAAAGATGTTTGAAAAAACTATACCTGAAGTAGTGAATATTGTAACAAAGATAAAAGAAGAGGAAGTGAGATCTTTGGAAAAGTATAGGAGTAAATTACTTAGAAAACAATAGAAATTGTGAGAATGATACATACACAAAATATTTTGGAAGAAGAATGAGGTTTAAGAGAAGGCAGGAATTGAACAATTTATTTAACGTTGTTTTGATTATGCACCATATAACAATGTATATTATGTACAGTGTTTGTAAATGTGAACTTGTTAATATGGTTTGATTACTTTTATATAAGTATAAGTTTTCTTATGTGACAAGTGATAATTCAGTAAAAGTGTTTAAAAAAAAAAGGTGCAGTGGTTAACATTTGTTGCCTCACAGCAAGAGGTTCTTTGGTTTGATTCTCAGCTAGGGTGACTTCTGTGCAGAGTCCGCATGTCCTCCCTGCATTTGCAAGGGTTTTCTCTAGGCACTCCATTTCCCTCCCACACTCCAAAGACATGCATCTGGAGCGTTTCTCCCTGTGCGTCCTCTGAAAATAGGCTCTGTCCTAGTCTGACTTTCCCAGTCAACAAATGTTAAATAAAAATAAAAAATAAATAAGATTCTTTTTAATGCCAAAGACAGCAGGGGACTGGAGATCGATTTCGAATCTCAGCAAGTTGAACAAATCAGTTCAACACACAAAGTTTCAGATGGTCATGGTTCAGTCCATTTTGCCCTTTTTGGGCAAGAACAACTGGATGTGCTCGATAGACCTTCAAGATGTGTACTATCACGTAAAAATGAACAGACAGTCCAGAAGGTACTTTGTTGACCAAATGCATGGTAGTGGTAGCAACTCACTTGAGACTGCAGAGATTGCAGGTGTTTCCGTATCTAGAAGACTGGCTCATTACCACCCTGACCAGGCATCTACTCATAAATGTGAGAAATCAGGTACTCTAAACTTGTTGCCTTCTAGGAATTACCATAAATTACAACAAATCTCAGTTAGAACCTTCTCAGACACTGGAGTTTATAGGAACCGTTTTCAACATGATATCAGTAACAGCTTCTCTTCCTCTTGCAAGAGCACACACTATCAGATTTCAGGTCTAGAAGATAGTTCACATTACAACAATTTCAGCATGATTGATTCTACAAGCTGTAGGATCAGTGTCAGCAGCCATAATTTTAGTTCCTCTAGTGAGATTCCATGAGGATTCTTCAATGGATGCTAGCAACTCAATGGTTGATCCTTTATTAAAACATGTTAGTCCAAATAAAAATCATTCAAGCATGCAAAAAGTATCTTTTGTGGTGGATTCGATCAGATAAAGTTCATCAAGGCTGTCCTTTCATTCTTCCTCAGCCCAAGGCCATAGTGACCATGGACACATCCCAGATTGGGTGGTGGGGACACTTCCTGGGGAAAACTGTCCAAAGCACTTGGTTCCCTGAAGAGGCCCCCATGCATATTAATGTCCTAGAAATGAGAGCAGTGCTCTTAGCATTGCATGCATTCCAAGACACTTTCCCTTCAGGAACAATTGTGATTCAAATGGAAAATATGTCAGTAGTCTGGTACATAAACAAACAAGGAGGAACCAGGTCTTATCTCTTTTGCCGAGAAGCCCTCGGAGTGTGGCAAAGGGCAATCTCTCCCAGCCACATTCTGATAAAAATGCACATCCTAGGGAAATCCAAAGTGATATCAGACAAGCTGAGCAGGTCCATTCTACTACCTCATTAGTGGTCCCTCAACAAGAAAGTGGCAGAAATGATTTTCCATCAATGGGGCCAGCCTTGCTGGGATCTTTTTGCTTCTCCCCTAAACAACATGTACAGCAGCTTCTTTGCCCTGATCTCCCCACTGGGGGACACTCTGCTCTATGACTGACCCCCTAGTCTTCTCTATGCTTATCCCCTGACTCCCTTGATCCCCAAATTTCTGCAGAAAGCTACCTGGTTGAAGAGTAGAGTCATCCTTATTGCACCTTACTGGCCTCAACACATTTTGTTTCCCTTTCTTTGATCTCATCATATTTACCCACCGTGGATTCTGAATCCAATTCCAGACCTCCTGTCTCACCTGATGGGCATGATTCATCCGGATATCTCAAACCTAAAGTTGGCATTGTGGTTTCTCCACTTCTCTTAATAGCCAGACAACCTATGCTATCTTCCACTGCTGTCATATATTTTTATCTTCCCAGAAAGCTTCTGCAAGGAAACTTTACAGAAGTAAATAGAAGAGGTTTGTTTTTGGGCACATAAGAAACAGTACTTTGCTGTGAATGACATATACCCAATGATGAACATGTTCCTGTGCTTTGAGTGTTCTGAGAGCAAAACATGTATAGCCTTCTGTATAGTTTGACTGCTCCTGATTGGCTTACAGCTAAGGGGTTTGACGAGTTAGTGTGAGTGATACAGGATCACTTATCATCACAGCCATTGTTAATTGTGCAAAGTTCCAGGTTCCTGTTTTTTTATCCAATCAAACCTCATTTATACTAGCCTGGTCCCCATTGCCCCATGTCTATGCCTGGTCTACCAGCCATCCTCCTACTCCCTGGACTTACTCTGGAGTTTCTGGAGCCAGTCGTGAATCTTAAGGGCATATTGCGGGCAGAGCCATCTGTGCTTTCATCTGGGGGAGGATATTTTATATTCCCCACTCATGTTCCCTTTCCCTGCACCTCACATTCATTAATTACATCCAAGGGTAACTGTCATCTTTGGACCATGTCTTCCCTTTAAAGAGTGTCACCAACAAGCGTCCACTTCCCTAAGATGGGTATGGCCATCCCTCCCTGCTGCTCTGTCAGCCATTAATTGAACCTTGGTCAACTGGGCCATAGTCAGGGCTTTATCCCACTATGAAAGTTCCAGGTTCCATAAGCAAAGTCACACTGATGGAGAGATAATTGCAGTTTACGTGGCAGAATAAAAACATCAGAACACTGTAAGTTTGGCAGTGACTTAAACAATGCTCTATGTGATAATTTGCTACCTTCAGCAGAATTTTTTAATGTTTTAATAGACAGTACATATTGCAGTTTCAGTGGAAACTGTGTCTAAAGATGCATTAGAATTATAAAGTGGAGTTAAAATGAGTAATGTAAATAAAATGATGGAGGTTAAAAGTACAACTCAGAAGCTTTACTATTGTGGATGCAGGTCCCATTTTCTCAGTGTAAATTCAAAAATGAAGAGAGCAGGCAGTGCCATAAGATAGGTCATATTCAGAAAGTTTTTTTTTCCATAATGGTAGGACAAAAAGAAATTACACTAAAAGAAAAATGTGCATAATGTTATAGAAGCCTCTGACAATGACGGTGAAAGATGCATCGGCAAGTCTAGAGTTATTAGTATTAGCACATCTTGGGGTGCTGTCTTTGTCAGTGTAGTGTAATGGTCCTGGAGAGTTAAACCTGTACATTATACAAAATGGTGGCACACCCTTATGAGATCATGACTGGTCATCACATTACAGTTAAAATTGTACTTAGGGAAAATGTGTTTGGTTTTACAAGGCATGTCTACTACCTTATGCTATGTAACTACTGGTTTTAAAAGGCCTGGATTGACTGGATGCAAATGGAATACTTTGGGGCATATAATGGAATATGTGAGTAATCACAGGCATCCCTGTGGTAAAGAAAGATGACAAATTGACTTTTGAGGGCTTCCAAATCAAAATTAATCCAGTACTGCAAGCTGAACAGTATCCTATACTAAGAATTTTATGAAATTGTTTGTCAGTCTATCAGGTGGGCAGTGCCTTTTAAAGGTGAGCATAGTTGATACCTACCTCAAGATAAAAAACTGAAGAAGAGCTGTATGTATTCCTAACAATCAATACAATCAAGTGCCTTTACAATTACAACAGACTGATATTTGGGATAGCTTTTGCCTAACTTTTGGGCAGAGGACAGTGTCTCAGGTCCTGCAGAGAGTGCTTAGAGTCTAGTGTTATCTTAATAATATCCTATTCACTGCAGCTGCAGATGAAGACCAGTTAGATTCAAGGAATATGGACTATGAGTGAGGTAAGACAAATCTGAGTTCTTGAAAGCCAATGTCATATATTGTGTCCTCATTATAGATGCAGAAGGATTTCATAAGTGCCCAGGCAAAATTCAAACCGCATTAATATTTCACAACTAAGATCTTTTGTGGGGTTTATGAGCTGTAATGGCAGGATTTTATCAATTCTAATAACTTTTATATCCTTTAAATGAGCTGCTACAAGTTAGTGGACCAAGAAACTGGACTAAAGAATGTAAACATGATTGTCATAAAGGATTTGTGTTTGGTCACATCTGAAATATTTCTTTTTTTCCAAGCATCTTTATTAAGTTTACACATATGACAAAGGCAATCTTACATTTATATAAATGCAAAACATACAAAATGGTATCACTTTAGTTGGAAACAGTTTACATCACAGTCACAATTGAAACAACTGTAGTTGTAAACATTATACAACAATTATAAACCATGCAGTCATTGTCAGTTAAGCATTATATGGCTCATTCAAATCTTCCCTCTTAAACCTCGCTCCTGCTCTGCATATATTGTTCCCACAACTCCCATTTTTACATCTGAAATATTTCTGATGCATTATATTTCATCCCTTCTGGTGAAGCTGGCCTATGATGGCTCTTCACATGGTACTGGAGTAGTACTGTTGCATGTTACTGAAGAAGGCATGGACAGACCAATAGCATTTGCTTCACACCCCTTATCCACAGCTGAGAATATTTATGTCCAAGTCAATATAGGTATTAAGTCTGGTATGAGGTGTCACATGGTTTAACCAGATGGCAGATAATTTATGCTCGTTGCAGACCACTGGTTGCTATTCTCAGTTTTTAGTCCAACAGAAGAAATTCACAATACAATTGTCTAAATGCAAAGATGAGCATTATTCTTGAGTGAAATTATCCAGTGCATGAACTTTACTTAAATCAAGGCTGCATGATGTGGGGATTAAGAGCTGTCATACAATCTGCATTATAACACAGTATGCTACAAGAACTCCAATAAGGTCATCTTGGAGGAATGAAAGTGAAGAAACTGGTCAGAAATTACATGTGGTGGCCAAGGATTGATCAAGAGATAAAAAGGTAGTAATGTCAAGAATCTCAATGGCAACACTCAGATCTGCTCTGAGTTACAGCACAATGGCACTAAATATACAGACCCAACTGATATTGCCAACATCCTGGCAGATAGGTTCAGTGCTAGCTTTACTCCCCTCTCACCACCTAGAGAGCCCATCTCTATACCGGAAGAATGCAAAGTTCCTGTAATCATGACTGCACAGGTAAAAAACACACTCTCCAAAGCCAAGAACACAGCATCCATGGGACCAGACAACATCCCAGGCTACGTTCTACATGAACTACAGAATGAACTGGCACCCCACCTAAGTACCATGTTCAATCACAGCCTCACCACAGGCTTTGCGCCTGCTGAATGGTGCACAGCAATGGTTATCCCACTCCACAAGGGGGGGGGCACCACAGACCCCGGGAACTACCGCTCCATTAGCCTGACGAGCCTGGCCTGCAAGGCCATGGAGCATATCATCATGGAACATATAAACAAAGACATTGGTAATCTCCAAACTCTGGACCCCACCCAGTTCGGGTTTGTAAAAGGCAGATCATGTCTCCTAAACCTGATAGACTTCTTTGAAGCAGTCGCCAAAGCTGTAGACAAGGGTAAGGTGGTTCACACAGCCTATCTAGATCTTGTCAAGGCTTTCAACACCATCCCCCACTCTGGAATTATAGATAAACTCACTAAACTAGGTATAAATCCCTATGTCACAAGATGGGTTGCCAACTGGCTCACTGACAGAACCCACACTGTGAAAGTAGCAGACTCCAAATCCAACTTCAGACCAGTGACAAGTGGAGTACCACAGGGTTCAGTCTTGGGTCCTCTCCTGTTTGGTATCTACTTCTCTGAAGTACAAGCTAACACAGAAGGTCTTTGGCTAATGAAGTTTGCAGATGACTGCAAACTAGGAGCCATAATCGAAACTCCTAACGATGTGGACATCCCACAAAAGGGCTTCACTGAGACAGATGCCTGGTGTCAAAGCCATGGCCTCAAGCTCAGTGCCAAAAAGTGCATTGTCATCCCCTTTGGTAAAAACTCTGTACCCATGAACTACAACATAGGCGGTAGTATACTTAACACCGAAAGTGAGATGAGACCTTTGGACACAGGTGGACAGTAGTCTCTCCTTTGATAATCACATCGCCACAGTAGTCAGGAAATCCTTCTACGTGGCACACTTCATCACAAAAGGTTCCTCATCCAGAAAAAAAGAGGTCATTGTTCCCCTCTACTCATCACTCATTAGACCCATTATAGAGTGCAATGCCCCTTTTGGTATGTACCTCACACGACATCTACAACAACTGGAAAGGCTGCAGAAATACCTCACAAAGAGGATTACCGGCCTCAAACAGATGCCCTATGCAGACCGTCTCAAAAAACTCCAGCTTTACTCCGTCGCATATCACCTACTCAGAGGTGATCTCTACCTAACATACAAAGCTATCTCAAACCCAGAGCTATTGGACATGCTCCACTTAAAGAAATCCCAATCCCTCTGAGCTACACGCTCTAGGGACCTAAACCTTGTCACCACAATAAACAGAACATGCTGGAGGGATAGATTCCTGTCCCAGAGACTTCCCATACTCTGGAATAAACTACCTATCTATATCAAACAAAGCTCCTCATTAGCACTCTTCAAGAAAAATCTTGATGATTGGATGGGAAATAGGAAATTCACCCCGGGGATCACCTCTGTGGATCTGCTCGTCAGTGGCACAGGAAAATAACTTTCTTGGGTGGCAAAAGCCAGGGTACCTTTTTGGCTGGGCTTGTATAGGCCCCAGGGCCGATAGCCTAGTACCTACCTATGAACCTATGAAGTATACTAGTCAGCAGATTGTCTAAAATGAGGCAGAATGTATACAGATTCACCCATTAGAATGGTTGTTATCCCCTGACAGCAGATCCATGTCAATTTTGCCAGACCATTTATGGGGACAACATTTTTGGTGGTGATTGATGCATGCTCTAAATAGACTGATGTTTCTACCATGAGCTGTACTAATTCTGATGTCACCACTGCTGTACTAAGGTGCTCTGACACCCAGAACCAGAGTTCCAACACAACTAATAAGTGATAATGGCCCTTAATTTATGTCGGCTAACATTCAATATTTTTTAATTTTTTTTAATTTTATTTTACAATTTGTTCACCGGGCTAGTCCAACTGGATACATGTCCATTTTCAGTAGAGGCCCGGGGAGAAAAGCTCCAGAGGAAAAAAAAACTTACAAAATTTTAAAATGTAACATAAATGATTACAAAAGGCATCGAAAGACAGTAATACAAAATTGAGTAAAAAAGTTTACATAAAAAAATAGAAGAAAAAAATAAAAAATTGACTTAAATATTACATAAAAAATAGAAAAATTGACTTAAATAGACAAATAAGGAAAATAGTAGTTGAGACTCAGAGACATTAGTATTTAAGTAAATATAGGTTAATATATAGAGTGTAGTATATAGAGGGGACTCAGAGACATTATTATTTAAGTAAATATAGGTTAATATATAGAGTGTAGTATATAGAGGGTTTCGTGGTAGGAATATAGTGGTTTTGGAGTGGAACAGTTAGTTAAGGCTAACAGTTAGTCAGGGTTGGTACAAGAGCATAACCAGTGGTTATTGAGAAAAAGTTTTAGAGTAGAGTGGGAGGGAAGTCTGAGATGTAAGATCATGTGGTAGTTGATTCCATACTTTACCAACATAGTTAGAGAATAAGGAGTCACCTGCTAAGTTTTTTGATAAGGTAGTATTAATCAACATTTTGTTAGAGGAGCGTAAATTCTTGAGGTTATTATATGGCGTAATGAGGGTAGAGAGAATTGGAGTGTTGCTGGGTTGGTATAGGGTTTTATGAGCTATTGTAAGTTGGTTAAATCGTAGCTGATTAAGGAGTTCTAGCCAGCCAAGTTGTTTTAGATTCAGACAGTGATGAGTCCTGAAAGGTGAGTTTGTGGCAAATCTCGCAATATTGTTATATGATATAGCCAGTTTGTTGAGGTTATTTTTAGAAAGGTTAGTATATATGGGAGAAGCATAGAATAGGATGGAGATTAATTGGGTTCTAGCTATTGTGGTCCTAGCTTCTGATGTAAGAAAAGGTTTGATTCTATAGAGGGATCCTAGTTTTCTGTTAATTGATTTTATTGTAGTATTTATGTGGGTGTCAAAGTTTAAGTGATTATCAATTGTAATTCCTAGGAGTTTGGTGGTGGGGTCAGGAGAAATAAGGGTGCCATTATTAGATGTAAGAGTGAAATGTAGAGGGGTAGATGTATGGGTAGGTGTAAAGAGTAAAAATTTAGTTTTTTTCGGGTTGTGGAGAAGACAACGGTTAGAGAACCATTGTTCTACAGTGCTGAAAGCTTTTTGTGTAAGAGAATGAATTTCGGTCTGGGATGTGGCTGAACAAATTATAGTAGAGTCATCTGCATATTGAATGCAGGTAGAGAGTGGAGTGGATAGATGAAGGTCATTTATAAAAATGGAAAACAGTAGAGGGCCTAATATGGAACCCTGAGGAACACCTAGTGAGATAGGAAGGAGATTCGAAAGATGATTTTGCCAGAGAACTGCCTGTTGTCTGTTGTCAAGGTAGGATGTAAACCAGTTCATAGCAAGTGTCAAGTGAGAGGGACTTCAATATGTGTAGGAGGAATTGGTGATTAACCATGTCAAAGGCTTTAGATAGGTCAACAAAGAATGCAGAGGAAAAAATGTTATTGTTGCGATTTTTGTTGATACAGTTAGTGAAGGATAGCAAGGCTGTGGTGGTACTATGGAATGGACGGAAACCATGTTGACAGTTAGCTAGTAGATTCTGCTGGAGAAGGTGGTTAAGTAATTGTTTGTGAATACATTTCTTCATTATTTTAGCAAGTGGAGAGAGGGAAGCTATGGGGCGATAGTTGGAGAAATCATTGGAGTTTCCACCTTTGTGAAGAGGAATAATGTAGGAAATTTTCCAAATAGATGGGATAGTGCCTTCCTTTAAGGTTCAATTGATCAGTATGGAATTAAGCAATTGCTTTAGCTCCTTTTTGCAGGAATTCTGCTGGGTGTTTATCAGCTGAGGGGGGTAGTGGGTTTTAGTTTTTGGATTAGGGAACAGATATAGGATGTGGGTATTGGTTCTAGGTGGAATAATGGGGGAGGGATGGTATTAGGAATAGGCAGATTAGAGGTGTCAGGGGATAAATGGCTTGCAAGATTCAGTATAGAAGTAGTAAAGAAAGAGTTAAAGGTGTTGGCTGTTTGTGTTGGGCAGTCAGGGTTGGAGCCTAGAGGATTAGGTGTGACAGTTTTGCTTGGGTATAGAAGTTTGTTAATACTAGTCCAAATTTTTTGTGGTTCTTTAAGGGAGGATTGTTGAAGTTGGAGATAGAAGTTCTTTTTATGTAGTAGGATGGCTTTTTTCATAGTATTTCTTTGTTGTCTAAAGGTTTGGTGATCAATAGTATCCTTTGTGGTATGCCATTTAGCCCAAGATTTTTTTCTGCAAAGGATTAGTTTCCTAGTATTATTTGAGAGCCATTGGGCTAGTTTAGTTTTGTTTCTAATAGCGCGTATTGGGGCATGATGGTCCAGGATTGCTAAGAAACTGGTATTGAAGTATTCAACAGCTTTATTTATAGGGAGAGATTATATTGTATATATAATATATATAATATAATATATTGTATCCACCTCCTAACATCCAGCAACTAATGAACTCTCTTAGAGTTTTGTGCAACATCTGAGATGGACACTTCAAGCCATGGCAAATGACAAGCTTACACTTAACAAAAGTTGGCCAATTTCTTGCTCGCATGCTGAAATGTTCATGTTGCAATTAATCAGACCTCAGCTGAGTTCAGTATGTTCTCTTTATTCAAATTTGGACTTATTATTGCCAAGCCTTCATCAAGCAAGACCAAAGGACAGCAAAAAGGTGCATGTAGCTTTACCAATAGACAGATGGTTCTTACTTGACGTTACAGAGAAGATTGTAAATGGGTTCCTGCTACAGTAACAAAGCAGTTGGAACCTGTATCCTACATAGCCATGGTGGTGCCTGACATAATTTGGTGGTGCCATGTTGGTCATCTGAGAAATTCCAGACTGATTAGATCTAAGTAGCAACCCACTTCACCTGTTCTCTTTGTGTTCCTCATCCAGAACCATTACTGTTACTGACAGAAACTGATGTGCAGACATCGTATGCATCATCCTCTATGTCTTCCACAGTTTTCTGCAGAGTCCAGTGCCACATCCATAAATGGAAGAGAAGCAATGCCAGCATATATTTGTAAGCCTCTACAGAGACTAATTCAGACTGTTTAGTTTGCATTTATTTGGGGGAGGGACATCTACGTTCTGCATAAATAAAATAAAATAATGCCTTTCACTTTGTCACCTGTGAAAATGAAAGATAACCTATGCCAGTAAGTAGAATCAAGAAGTACTACAATGTCTCTTGTTTGTACTCCTGCATATCTTTTCTTTTTTGTTACTGTCTGTAATCATGTAAGACATTAACAACATCTAGAGCTCACAATGAAGCCAGAGCATAAGGTTTTATTTCTAATTGCAAGTTTATGTTCAGGTGCCATCTTGGCTTTACCTGTTTAATTGTTTCAAATTTTAATGCATTTATAGCCTGAAATCTATGTTAGCAATAAAGCCATGATGTGTTTTTATTTTATACACATCATACTCCAATCAGCAGTTTTATTTGTAAAGTAGTTAACTCACTTGTGATGCACACGCCCAGTATTTTTTATTGTTAACTCAGACTTTGACAGTAATCTTACTCTCGCGTGATTATTCAGAGTATTATTTTTTTTTCTGTTATTAGTTAGTCATGTAAAACCATCAAACTGATAGCGTCTAGGTGCATAAGCATCAACAGTTCTTTGCTCTCCTTGATTTGTAGTACAAACTATTGTTTAATGTAAGGAAGACCTTTCCTTGGCTCACACTATGCTTGAAACTTACTTTTGTTTACTGCTATCTTGCTTATTTTTTTCCCACCAGCAACTTGTAATGGTGAATGTCTATCAGATGTCATACCTCCCAACTTCTTTGCTCAAGAATTCTGGGCGATGCCAAAAATGGCAGGACAAAGGCCCAAAGTCAGGGACATTTTTTTTTAAATATTGCTCTAATTCACTAAAAATGTTAATAGAACAACAGTTTACATAGGTTCATAGGTACATAGGTACATAGGTAGGTACTAGGCTATTGGCCCTGGACCTATACAAGCCTAGTCAAAAAGGTACGCTGGCTTTCGCCACCCAAGAAAATTATTTTCCTGTACCCCTGTCAAGCAGAACCACAGAAGTGATCCCTGAGGTGAATTTCCTATTACCTCAGCATGTATTTTCATTAACAATAAGAAGTATGAAACTTGAATATCTGGCAATACTGACTAACTGTAATCTTCAGTGAAGAAAAATCAAACATTTTACACTGGACAGGACAAAAATATAAGGCAAAATCAGGGACAGCTGAGAGGTATAGTAACGAGCTACAGTTCAAACATTTGTTATAAACAGTCTTTATTTCTCAGATAAGTTGCCTTTCAGTTGTCAGGGCTTTTGAACCAAATAATGAAGGTGGTAATTATTTCTTCTGTAAGCTAGGAGTCATGACAGCCTTGATGCTGAATGCTTCAAAAAATAGAATGAGCAAAATTCCCATTTTTTTTTTATTTTAATCAAGCAGAAAATAATAAAAATGAGTTTAGGCAAATTTATACTGCACAGTGGTAAAAACAACTTAAATAATAATTTCTTCTTGTGGCAGAGTCCACAAAGTACAAGCATTACTTAATAACAAGTAACTCAAGGCAAAAATGAATGCTGAGCAGACAGAAGAAGCCACATATCAAACAGAAGTAAGTTTTCAGTGTCTTTTCTGATGCTGTGCCCCATGTGGAAAAAACAGTGAACTTACTTTCAACACAGTGTGATCCTTCTATTATAGCAAGACTGAAAATTAGGATAGGCCTTAAAGGGAGAGGCATAAACACCAGGTTAATACGTCTAGCACTGCTGATGAGTGAGCCAGAGTCAGCCAGCCTAAGACAGTTTGAACTTGAGTATAAGTTTGGCTCAGGTTTGTGGTGCGGTGGTTTAACAAGTTCATGGTTCATTTTCACTGTTTTTTAGTTTCTAAATCACACTGGACTTACAGGCTACAATTGGGTCTGGTCACATCAGATGTGTAGGCTGAGACATCAGTGGGGATTATGGCAGAGCTGAAGGCATGGATTTTGAATATGGAGGTGGCAAGATTGTTTTGTTTTTATCTGCAAACATAGAAGAATGCTAGAGAAACATTTATTTAATATTCAGGAATGATTAGTGTTGTACAGAGGTGAGAAGTGTTAAATGGAGTGTGTGGCGATGGTTTTACCATGCACTTGTCAGAAAAGTGGAACCTGGACTCCTGTTCATTGCAGTAAATGTGAGCACCTTGTCAAATGTCCATTTGGAGAACTTTCTTCAGTGGGATAGCCTATAAGGAAGGCTCTGTTTTCTTACTTTTTTCTATCCCTAGTGGATTTGCGTATGTGTGCCTTATGCAGTGCTTTATTTTAATTCTGCTTACCTTGATGATTGCCCTAATTCTGGCTGCAGTGTCTTTAAATATGCAAATTGTTTGTTTTTGGAGGAATAGAATTGGCTGTAAGGTTAGGCACTGACACAAAGACTGTGTGAAGTATTTTGGCACAGTTATTATATGACAACAAGTATAGTAATTTCTGTGGTGCTTAGCAGTACACAGCTCAACAGAGCTGTAGGCTGTATTAAATGTTATACATTTCTTGTCAGCATACAACCTACAGCTCTGCAGTCTGCTGCTGTGTATAACTGAATTAAGGTGACCAGCCAGGTAACATGAGACAGGACAGAGAACTTGAGTATGGCAGAATTGAATGCTGTATTAGATCTATTATGTTTGTGTCCCTGTACAGATTATACCTACATACATACATACATACAAATATTTCAAGAACAAGCATTAATGCCCTTCTAGCTTGCTAATATACCAAGACACTTGTTTCCATAATGTGTTCAGGCTGTTCTTAAAAATATCTAAACTAGTACTTGCTTTAATGCCATTTGGTAATCTGTTCCATGCATCAGCTACTCTGTCAGAGAACCAATTAGTACACTTCTCATTCCTATAGAATCTTCTACAATCTACATGGGTTGTCTGGTGATTCAATAGCACTTTTTGATAACCCCAAACATTCCCAGAGATAGTTGTCTCTAAATACCCTATATACATGAATAAGATCTCCTCTTAGATATCTGTAAGAGACACTGTACAAGTTCATATATTTTAGTCTTTCATAATAACTTAAATTTTCACACCCATGGATGTCCTTGGTATATGTCCCCTGTACTTTTTCCAGTTTACTCATGCTTGTTTTCTTATAGGGGTTCCATATTGTTATTCCATACTCAGGTTTGGCTCTACTGTAACTAACAAATAATGACTTCATAATTTTTGATTTCCTAGACTTTATAAATCTTTTTATACAACCTATAGTTCTATAATTATCATTAACCAATTAGTTGATATGATTAGAAAAACTCATAACTGAATCTACCCATATACCCAGGTCCTTAAATGAGTCTACAGTTTCAATCACCGTGTGCTGTATTAAATATTTACCCTTCAATTTATGTCTCCCAAATCTCATAAGCTTAGTTTTTGATGTATTTATCAGCATATTATTCTCCTGCGCCCAAATGGTCAATTTAGTCAAGTTATTTTGCAGACATGCCTTATCTGTAACATATATAGTCAGTTTACCCAATTTCAGGTCGTCTGCATATAAACTATAGAAAACCTCAGATGAAAAAGTTAGGTCTGAAAGATACAATCTAAACAAGTAAGGGTCTAGGACAGAGCCCTGTGGGACACCCTGATTGTAACCAAGGATTTCACCTGTCCAGTTGCTATATGATACTTGCCATGTCCTATTTGTAAGCCATGCAGCTATCCATCTTATCAAGAGTACATCAATACCAAGGGCGCCCGCAGGCAGGTGCAAGGGGGTGCACTTGCACCCCCCTGGAATCGGCTGAATACAGCATTTCAAACAAAGTTTTTCTGACTACAGCAAAGGTTTTCCTTTGTGCGTTCGTCTTTAAGAAGATCGCGGGAACTTAGATGGGCTGACATCATCACTATGTGAAAGCGGGAACTTAGACAGGGTGTTCGAGCGGGAACGGAACACAGACGGAGTATGCAGGAACGGAAGATGGGACCCGTTGTGTGTGTGTGTGTGTGTGTAAAATGCCCCAGGTGTACATGGTGGTGGGTAGAGAATAAGGCTTGAACCCTGTACCTTGGGCCCAAGTGGCAAGAACCTGAATTCCCTACCCACCACCATTTGTAAAAATATTGTAGGATTTTCCCTCATACCTTTTCTGTTCCTCATAAAATCTGTGGTTTCTGCATTTGTGTCCTTGTTGCCTGATATTCTTGGCTGTCTGGAGTGTTTCTCCCTTGGCCTCTGCTAAAAAAATTAGCTTTTTTTTTTTTCAAAGTCAGACTTTCCTGGTTAATAAATGTAAATATTGGACTTCTTTTCTTCAGAAAGTGTATGGTGTTGCCTGATATTCTTGGCTGTCTGGAGTGTTTCTCCCTGGGCCTCTGCTAAAAATTAGCTTTTTTTTTCAAAGTCAGACTTTCCTGGTTAATAAAGGTAAATATTGGACTTCTTTCTTCAGAAAGTATGGTAACAAAAGCAAGCTTTTATTCTAGCAATTTTCTAAGTGTACAAGATGGATATTTGAAATGTATCCCTGTGTTTGGGACTGTATTCCCCCCATTATTGGCTTCATCCAGGTTTTGTGCTAGGGTTGAGAGTTATGGTAAGAATTGAATTCACTGAATATGTTTGGGGCTGTATTCACCCAGTGTTGACTTTGTTCAGGTATTTATTGGCTTTATCCAGGTATTTATTGGCTTCATCCAGGTTTTTTGCTAATGTTGAGAGCTATGGTAAGAACTGATTTCACTGAATGTTTGGGGGCTATATTCTCTCATTACTGGCTTTGTCCGGGTGTTATCTGCTAAGAGGTTGAGAGCTATGGTGAGAACTGAATTCACTGAATATTTGGTGGTTGTAGTCACCCATTATTGGCTTTGTTCAGGTCTTTTGTGCTAAGAGGTTGACAGCTGTGCTATGGTGAGAACTGAATTCACTAAATGGTAAAGTTTCAGTCTTCCTCTTTCACAAAACTGATTTGGCGTAGTGGTATGTTGCTTTGACTTTTGCACGGGGTCCCCTGGGTTCAAGACGTGGCAGTGAAATGTATGGTGGTAATGCAGCATTTTATTCTAGCAACTTTCAAACATTATACAAGCAATGTTTAAAATGTGTCCCTGTTGTTTGACCTTTGCCCCCAAATAAATTTGGCTTTTTCCAGATTTCTTGTGCTGCAAAGTTCAGAGATACAGCTGAGTGTCGAGTAGATTTTACAAGGAGCTGAGAGCTGCAGGGGAGCAAAAGTTTAGTGCTGATTATGTTTAGTCTGCTTACATTAATAGCACAACAGATAGTGTACTTGCTTTAGATGCTGAAGGCTGTGGGTTCTACTCCAGTAGGTATATGCATTGCTGATGCTGTATTGTGTTGTAAAGGGTGGATGCTGCAGTCCTTTTGGCAAAGATACCTAGTAACTATGAACCTGTTAACAGTTTGCTATCCATTCTCTATTGCGGTATTACTAGCTTTTCATTTTACTGCATGCAACAAAGGCAATTTATTCTTCAAGGGTAACGGGCACTTTATTTGTAGATTAAATAATGACAAAGTGTTTGCTAGCAGCAACCTCTATTAGTTACAAATTTCTTCAATGTGGATTTTACTACAGAGATTGTGTATATTTTTTACTGATACTGGTGGACTTGAGTAGACGTTATGATGGAAATGTTCTGAATTGGGCAATTTTGTCATTGGTGGATGCTTTTGTTTCTTTGTTTACTGGAAAATTTTCAAAACAATAAATTTAAAATGCCCTTTAACAACTGTACTGTATTGTACAAGGAATATAATGTAATACAGTCAGGAAGGTGTATCAAAGAGCATGTGTATGTTATGTTCGAGGGCCTATGATTTTGAAGACAGCCCAGAGTTAATATTTGCAATTGGCAAAATGTATTTTCTCTGAAAGTGGGTTTCGTGCTGTTTCAATGCATGTGAGTTTCAAGGGCAGAGAAGTATTAATGTTAGTCTATTTTCATTGAGACTGCATTGCTTTAACAGATGTGTATTAGGGTTTGTGCTGTAAAATGCAAAATAAAACTTTCAAATCAAATCCTAAATCATCGCATGAAGTAAAGCAGTATGCACATTAGTGTTTATGGTAAATGGGGCAAAATAACCAAGGAATGGGACATTGGAATGGCTGCAGGGGGGGAAGGCTCCATTTGACCATGATTTTGTGAGGGGGGGGGTAGCAAACTCGACAGCCCCGGTTGAACTATACCTTTCAGTTGTCCATATTTTTGCAGAATTAATAGATATTTGCTGCTTATTTTTGGTTTGTTTCTCAAAATTTGTGGTTTTCTAGCAAATCATTTAGGAATTAAGCCATTAAATGACAGACATTGAGTTTCAGATGTCATAATCTTCAGAAAAATGCATGCTAATGCAAGACTGTCTAAGTTTATACAAGAGCAATTTTTAGTAGTGTTTCTATGTTCCCCAATATATTTGGCCTTGTTCAGATTTCCTGCATTAAGAGGTTGAGAGGTACGTGCAAATCACTTTGTAGATTAGGAATATCCAAACATCTCAATTGTCCCCAATTCTGGCTCAAAATGTTGCTCTCCTAATAATGCCTCCTCCAAAATGGCAATTTTGGAAGAAAATGTGGAGGGTTTACAATTATAACTGTAATGATCAGTTGTAGATTACCTTTATTTCAGAAATGCATGTGGATGCTCTTATTTTGTTAGCTGCTTCAAGTTAACTGTTAATATTAAAAAGGTGTCCCTTTTGACAGGTATTTTTGCATCACATTTTGGTCTGTTTTTCATAGAATTGTGGTTTCTGGCAAATTAGTGGCAAGTCATTAAAGACTGAAGTTAGAAAATAATGGCAGACATTTGAGTTTCAGATTTTATACCCTTCAGAAAATTTGTACTAATGCAAGATTTACCTGTTCTATTAAGTTAATAAGAGCAATATTTAAAATTGGCCTTATTTTTGGGCCTGTGTCCCACTTCTAGTTCTATGTATGGCTTTGTCCAGATTTCTTGCTCTGAAGTTGAGAGGTAGGAGTGTCAGAGCCTTCAAATTATGACATACTTATTGCACCCCAGCCCCCATTGTAGTGGCTCGGGATGTGTCCAAGGAAGGCAAGAAGCAGTTATGCAGTAAGTGTGCAGAGTATTCCCCCATCCAAGGTAGATCACAAATATGACCGTGGCTTTTCATCTGTCCTTGATTTTGCAAAATGTTCTGGTTTTCTATCAGATTTTTATACTGTTGATTTATGCTTCTTATTATTCAGGAACTGCATGCTATCAGTGCTCTGTTTAAGTAGCCATGGTTTAATGAACATCAGGTAAGCTTGTCGGAGATTGTAAGATGCAAGTAAGCTTGTCAGACATTGTAAGATGCAAGTAAGCTTTAGTAAGCATATTGTTAAAGAATTGCTAGCATTGAAAGCCTTTTCGTTGTTGCCATGCAGAGAATATTTACATAGCTAGATAATGTATAAGCCTTGGGTATTGAAATGCATATGACAGTATTTGTAATAAAAGGACAGGATTACAGTATTTTCAGAAGCTCATTACATTTTATTGGAGACCAGTGTCTTATAGCAGTGTCTGTGTGTTAGTACACTTGTAGTTGGGTGGCTTTAATGGTATATGGTAAATAAGCATTGCTACCTTACTTAAAGCTAAGCCCTGCAACAACTAGCTCCACAATGAAGTCAAAACACAATAGCTCTGGTGGGTAAATGTACTCTGTAGTAATAAAAAAAAAGGCAAATGTTTGAAATGACTACAGCTTATGTGCAAACACAATAGGTAGTGATGAAACAATGCTCTGCTAAAAATGCTTTAATGCTCCACATTGCTGAGTTGCAATCACTAGCTACCAGGATTTCACCCACTTCAGATAAAGCACGGTGCCGTTCAGTGCAACCTTCCCAGAACTAATTCAAGTCTGACCAGAATTATTTGGTGTGTGTATGAGGGAGGTAGCATACCCCTCAGCTGACCAGATTTTTGCCCCATATTCCTCTTAAAAAGGATTGAAGTTGCTAAATAATGAGACTGCATACTAACACAAATCCTGTTACTCTTGCAATTTTCTGAGAGCCATATTTATAATTTGTCCCTATTTATTTTAGGCTTTGTCAAGATTTCTTGCACTAAGGGTGAAGCCTTGAGGGGTGTGGTATCTTTGTAAGAGAGAGAGAAAGTGAAATGCCCAAGTTAGAGTTAGCAGGTGGAATTTTCAAGTGCATTTTCAAGGAACTGTGAGTTTTAAAGGAAGCGAAGTTCACTGCTGCTCATGCCAAGTCTATTTACAATGTGTATTTACATTTTGTTTAGCAAATGGTATCTCTATTGTGGTATAAAGTTTTAAAGCTATGTTAGTAGCACCACAAGTAGAATACTTGCATCTTAATGTAAAGGCTTGAGGTTCTATTCCTACAGCATATACATTTGTATGCTGCAGTCCTCAGGATGTCCTCCTTTGGATGAGATGCCTAATAACTATGAACCTGTTTTTCAGCTTGTCATCCATTTTCTATTGCAATATACCAGCTTACCATTTTTTTAATTTAACCTAGGCAATTTATTCTTTGACGGCAGCAGGCACTGAATTTGTAGATGAAACCCTGAAATATACAAGTGTTGCTGCCTAATACAACGGATATAATTCAATTATATATTATAATTAATACAATCAGGTAAATCAAATAACTTTTGCATGGCCCTAACGGTGCAAGGAGCCTATTGCTTGAAAACAGTTCAAAGGTAAATAACCCGCCACTGGCCAGATGCATTTTCTTTGAATGTGGGTTTCAATGCCGTTTCATTGAATGTGAGTTTCAAAAGGAGAGAAGCTTTAATGCCAAGTCTGTTTTCATTGCAAGACTATTGCTTTGTTTAGGTTTAGTAAATGTCTCAGTGTTTGGGCTATAATGTTTGAAATAAAAGTTGTAAATTTAAATCCAACTGCCTGTAATCATTGTAGAACTAAAGCATAACACAGTATGCACACAGATTTGAACAGTGTCTTCAGTAAATGGGGAGAAATAGCCAAGTAATGGGACACTGGAATGGCTGTGTGGGCGGGGCTTGGGTGGGTAGACTTGGGCGGGGCTGTGTTGGCAGGTGGTAGCTATGTGGGTGGGGCTCTGGGTTTGCAACCCCCTGCAAAAAATCCTGCGGGCTCCCTTGATCAATACCTAGTTGTATTAATTTATTGATCAGTGTTTTGTGTATGACCCTGTCAAATGCTGAAGTTAAATCTATATAAATTACATCACAGCACACTTTTTCATTCATAGCTGCTATTATATTGTTATAGAACATCATGTTACAGGTGGTAATAGACCTATTTTCAACATATGCATTCTGTTATATGGTTTCAAGTCTCAACCTATCTAGTTAGTTTTGACAACAACTTATCCAATATTACCTTCTCCATTATTTTTCTACAACATGAAAGTAGACTTAAGGGTCTATATGACTCTGGGTTTCCCATAAAGACAGGGTTAATAAGCGCATGTCTCCAATCTTGAGGAATTTCCCCATATTTATATGACTTAATGAATAATACATATAATGGTACTGTATGTTCTTGTTGAAGTGTTCTCAGGTCATTGTTATTAATTCTTTCTCCTCCCTGTGCTTTGTTTGGATCCAGTTTGCGCAGTTCTTTTTAAATAAAATCTAATTTGATTCCAATATCTGGGGTTACCTGGATGTCAGTAGGACAATTTATCACACCTTTTGTGGAGCCAAACTGCTTTGCATAAGATTTTGTAAATATATCTATAATCTGTTGTGTCTGAGAATAAATTTTATAATCTGCACACAGTTTATTAATTTGTTTGCCTTTACTCCTTCTACATCTTATGTATCTATAAAAAAATTCCTATTATGCTCAATATCTTTATATAAAATGTTTTCAAATTTTTCTTGTTCTTGTCTCACACTATGCTTAATCTGTTTATCCAGCTTGTTTATTTCAAGTTTTCAAAGTTCTAGTTCAACCTCTCTCCCATTTCTTATATATATGGTCTCTCACCTTAATCAGATATCTTGTTCTTATGGAAATATATTCCACTGACGTTGTATGCTTAGATCCTGATTTTAAACATTTTTTTATTTTTTGCACTCAAACAATTTCTCTTTCAAAACATTCCACATTCCATCTGCAGTTTTTCCACTGAACACCTCACTCCAGTTATTTTACATAATGACTGTTTTGCTTCCATATAATCTGTAATTAACCTTTTGTGCATTGGTTTAGATTTCAGTTTGACAGAATTATCTAGCAACAAATTAACCTTTACAACCCCATGATCACTGCATGTCAACAGTGGTAAAACTTGACTTGAAGTAACAGTAATTTCTTTAGGAACACAAACAATGTCTAGTATGTTTCGTCCAATGGTAGTTTTTTTCACAATCAGAAGCAAATGTTATTCCTGAATATACGTTGTGAATAATTTCCTTACTAATATTGTTGAATCAATATTATTTCAGTCTATTTCTGGTAAATTTAAGTCCCCGGCTAATATTATTCTTCCCTCCTGCGTTTCATTCAAGAAATATATGAATTCCTCTAGGTCATCTGCACTTGACTTTCATGGTCTGTACACCAATTGTTATATGCTCCAGGGTTGTCTTTATTGTCACAGTTACACAGTCTATAGTGTTGGTGTTATCACTGAACATGTAGTAATTACAAGACTATAGCTCTGCTGTACACTGCTAACTATACATTGTCTAAGTATTATTTATATATTGCATGCAGTGCATGCAGAACCACTATTAATAAACTGCATGCTCCGATTGTACTGCAAAATCTGTGAAAAGACAGGTTTAAACATCATCCTGCTATCAGATGGTGCTCAACAAGCTTTTCTTAAGTAACTCTCTCTGCTCTTAAGTTCTGGTCTTGTAACAGCAGTCAGCGGCCACCACAAAGGAGCAGTGGGAAGTGTAGAGCTTTAAACACTCTTAAATGCTTCCTTCAGTCTTTTTGGAAGGCTGAAAGAAGCATTTGCTCTTCTCTGGTGGCTGCTGTCTATATGGCAGTGGTAAGTGAGCTGTAAATCACTTAGCACTTCTACACTTTTTCCTCTAATTGTTGTAGTACACAGGGGCAGATAAAGCTCTTTTACACCTAAAAGTATGCAGGGTTCTGAAATGTTTCTTAAACATACATGATCACATTTTTTTAAATCCATGTCTTTAGTTATGACATTTTCTTTGTAGTTGTAGGTATACACATGGACTTTGGGTAACTGTCAGGCCCATATTTGATGTTTATTTCTTCACTGTTTATAGTATATATTTTTTTACTTTGTAACTGTTTTTTTCCACATATTATATATCAGTTAGTATAATCATACTTATGCCATTTCACTGTTATCTTGTTAATGGGCTCTAATTCCAGGCTTACCCACCTCTTTCCAATATGTACTTTTTTTACTGACTGCATACTGACTGACTTTCTTTCTGAGATGAAACTACTTGTTATCAGTACTCTGATATTTAGACTATTGGACTGGTATTACCTATGACACTTTCTAAGCCTGTCTTTATTATTCAGCTACTTCACATGCCTTGATACTCTAGTAATATTTTATTATCAGTATTGTTCCTGGAACTGCACAGAGTGCTTCAGAAGTAACCCACATGCAAGGATAACCCCAGCTTCTTTGTAATCCACCCTAGGATGAGGAACACCATCATCTGAACTGCCTTTGTCACTGCCTTTTAATACTTCAGTAAATGAGTCAGATTAGGGGTGATGCCTCACATCCTTTTTCTCCTCTGCCTTGTTTAACGTACAGAAGTGTTACCTTTTTACATGAAGTGTCAGCTGCCCCTTACCTGTGAACATTGCTAGCTAACACAAGTCTCTGTTAAGCTGTACTCTCCCATTAGTGACTCCTGCATCATTCTTTGTATTATTATTATTAGTGTATAAGTTGATCATGCTCATCAAACTCTCACTTTTATATCTGAGATAAATAGAATGAACAGGTTTGGTCCCAACACTGAACCCTAAAGAAAGGAGTGGAGTAGCAGAGAAAGGGTGATATGTAAGGAAAATTTGAATTTGCCAGGAGCTGACTGGGAGATTCTGAGATCCAGAATAGAGAAGGAATGTTAGCTAACTGAGGCTTTGGATCAAGAACTGGTTGCAATACTGTACCAGAAATGATAGAATTTTGCATGCCATCCCAACCAGTGGATATGATAAAGATGATTTAATGGATGTTCTGGATGAAGCACAGTAGGCCAACAGTGATTATGCTACTGTGTTTCATAGTTTCATAGTTTCATAGTGTAGTACTAGGCTATCTGCCCTGGGGCATTTGTAAGCCTAGCCATAGTGATGTGGCTTTTGCCACCCCATGAAATGGTACAAAAATGTACAGAATAACTCTAGAATACTGTGCCTCTGTCTAGTAGTGACACAATGAAGGTCCCCTTATATATTAGAATTAGTTTACTGTGCCCCTGTCTAGCAGTGACACAGATGTGACCCCTGGGGTAAACTTTCGATCTCCCATCCACTCATCAAGATTTCTCTTGAAGAGAGTCAGTGAGGGGCTCTGCCTAATACGAACTGGGATCCTGTTCCAAAGCATGGGAAGCCTCTGGGTTATGAATCTATCCTCCAGCATGTCCTATTCATACTTGTGCCGAGGTTTAAGTCTTTAGCTCTCGTGGTCCTGATGGATTTGGATTTTTTTGAGGTGGAGCATGTCCATCAAATCCTGATTGGACATGGCCTTGTACGTCAGGTAGAGATCACCTCTGAGCAGGCGGTATGCTACTGAATAGAGCTGAAGTTTCTTTAGTCTGGTGGAATAAGACATATGTTGGAGACCCTTGATCCTTTTGGTGAGGTACTTTTGTGGTCTCTCCAGCTGTTGCAAGTGCCGGGTGAGGTACATACCAAATGGGGCATTGTACTCAATCATGGGTCTGATGAGGGAGGAATATAGGGGTACAATGACATCCTTGGATCTGGATGTGAATCCCTTCATGATGAGGGGTGCAAGGTAGAATGTTTTTCTAACCACTTTGGCAACGTGGGTGTTAAATGAGAGGTCGCTGTCTACTTGGGTCCCTAGGTCTCTGATTACTTTTTCCGTACTCAGTGGGTTTCTGTCTATGTGATAATTTGTGGGTACTTTGTTTTTCCAAAGGGATGACTATACATTTTTGGCATTTAGTTTAAGGCCGTGACTACGGCACCAGTTGTCCGCTTCAGTGAGGCCTTTTGTAGGATGTGTGTGTCTGCTGGTGTATCGACTATGGCCTAGTTTGCAGTCATCTGTGAACTTTGTCAGCCACAGCCCTCCCATGTTTGCTTTAACATCTGAGAAATAAATGCCGAACAAGAGGGGTCCCAGGACAGATCCCTGTGGGACACCACTTGTGACTGGCTTTAAGTCTGACATTGCTCCAGCGATTTTAACTTTATGGGTTCTGTCCTTTAGCCAGTTTGCAACCCATCTTGTGACATAAGGGTCTACTTTTAAGCTGTTTAGCTTATCTATGATGCCTGAGTGGGGTATTGTGTCGAAGGCCTTAGCCAAGTCCAGGTATGCTGTATGGACTACTTTGCCCTCATCAATGGCTCTAGTGACTGTTTTGAAAAAGTCAACCAGGTTTAAAAGGCAGGATCTGCCCTTCACAAAGCCGAACTGGGTGGGGTCAAGTGTCTGTAGGTCCCATATGTCTCTGTTTATGAGTTCCATAATGATTCTTTCCATAGCTTTGCATACCAGGCTAGTTAAGCTTATGGGGCGGTAGTTTTCAGGGTCTGTAGAGGCAACCCCTTGTGGAGTGGGACCACTGTTGCTATACGCCAGTGTACAGGTACATATCCTGAAGTAAGGCTAAGGTTAAATAGCATTTTTATGTGTGGGTTTAGCTCCTCTTGGAGTTCACGTAACACACACCCCGGGATACCATCAGGTCCCATTGATGTTGTGTTTTTTTGCTTTGTGTAGGGCGGTTCTCACTTGGACATCTGAGATGACAGGGAGATTACATTCAGCTGGGATAAGTATTTCTTCTTTTGGGGGTGAAGGAGGCGAGAAATTTGCACTGAACCTGTCAGCCAGAATGTTAGCAATATCTGTGGGTTCAGTGTATTTTTTGTTGTTGTGGACCAACTCTGAGCATATCTGAGGGTTTCCGGCCAGGTTTCTAACATAGCTGAAGAAGGCTTTGTGGTTATCTTTAGTGTCCTTAGCGATTTTTCTCTCAAAGTTTGCCTTGGATGTTTTTATGAGAGAAAGTTTTCTGCTAATGTTGATCAGAGACGTCTTCCCTTAGGTGGGATTTCGCCTGACGCAGTAGCTTCCTTCTTTTGTTATACAATTTGTTTATGGCTGAGGTCCACCAGACAGGATGCTTACATTTGGTGGAGAGGGACTTGGATTTGTTTGGGATTGCATGATCCATGCATTCTTGGATATGTCCATAGAAAGCATTTGTGAAGGATTCGGCATTGCGGGATGTGGTATCCACTGGCACAGTGGGCTTAAAGGATGCCATCTCCGTCTTAAGAAGGGTGAAGTCTGCTTTTGAGAAGTTTTTCACTGTGGTCTTTTGTGCTGGGGGTGGAGGTGGGATATGTATATCCAGGGTGATTAGTTTGTGGTCAGATCTCACTAGTGATGGGTATACTTCCGGTGTGGAGCATTTTGTCCCCATGTTTGTGATGATCAGGTCTAGTATATTATCTCCCCTAGTGGGAGAGGTGACTAGTTGTTCCAGTGCATTTGAATTTATGAATTCCAGGAACCTTTGGGCTAGGGTATTAGGGCTAGAATAATGTACCCAATCTATGTTTGGGTAGTTGAAGTCTCCCAGTATGATGGTATTTTGTGATACATTCATATCCTCCAATGTCTTCAGGAAGGCTGAGTGGGGTTCTTGAGATTGGGAGGGTGGTCTGTAACATGCTACCAGTTGTATAGTAGTTTTGCCTATGGTTAGTTGCACCTGTATGGTCTCTGATGCTTCATGTGTTGCTACTAACCTGGAGGTGTGGGTGTCCTTTATGAATATGGACCATCCCCCTCCATTTGTGGTTCGGCCAGGGTTTTGGGGCCAAAAAGCATGATACGTGGTATAGCCTGGTAGCGCTGGGTGCTCAGGAGCCTTGAACCAAGTTTCAGTTACTGCACAGATGTCGATGTTCTCCATGCTGAGGAGTGCATAAAGTGCCTGCATCTTGAGATTTAGACTTCTGGCGTTGAGCAACATTACCCTTAGTTTTTTTTCCATTTTGTTTCTTAAGGAGGTGGGTTTGTCTTTTGAGCCTTGCCTAAAAAAGGCATTATGGGGGTGGCAAGAGCCTTAGCCAAATCCGGAAGCCCAGTGGTGACAGGTGTAAGCCATCCCTTGCGAAGCAGCGTGGCTTGTCCAACATATTATCCCAGGCAGACAGACATTGGATCCCCTTGTAATGACACCAGTACTCGAGCCAATTGTTAAAGCTGATCATCTTGTCTTTGTATTGTGGTATCATTCTTGGTGAGGCAAGATGCTGCTCAGGGTCAGGGTCATATCAGCCTGGGCTACATAATCAGAGAGCTCCTCTATATCTCTTTTCATGTAGTCCAGGGAGGTACATCTCAGGTCATTCACACCAGCATGGACAATGACGGAGTCATATTTGCTTTGGAGTGACCTGAGTGCGTGTGTTATGTGGCGGATCCTAGCCCCCGATAGACAGCTCATAGTCACCTTCTCCTTGTTCAGCCTGGTCAGTGGGACATCAGTGTGTCTGACTATGGAGTCATCTATTACTAGTGTATCAGGCAAGGTGTTTGGCCTTAAGGGCTGCGATTGGTCGACACACTGATTTATTGAAGTATGTGTTGCATGTGTTTTGTTTTGAGGTGGTGGATAAGGAAAGGAGAAGAAGGGATGAACACAGATCAAAAGATAATGATTTGTTATTTTATAAGGATGGAGTGTGCTGTGTTGGGGTGATGGTCAAGAATGTATTAGGAGACTGGAAGCAAGATGAGGGAGTATCCAGACTATGAGACAAGCTACAGGAATCTACTGAGGATTAAGTACTAGGGCTATAGGTAAGGGTGTGAGGAAGAGACAAACAGAGAAGAAGGCTAATTAGGCTGTATAACCACATGGTGTTATCAAGTAGAGCAAAAGATAGTACCTATGGGTGGCAGAAAGGATGAGGTGAGGAGATGGAGGGGCCACATTACTAAGAGGTATTAGAAAGGCAACTAGTTTGTTAAGGGTAACCGAGATTAAAGTTGAAATAGTATTAGCAGACAGGATTATGAAAGGATTTTTTTATCAGTGTACAGGAGAAAGAATGAGGGTCATGCATGGCCTTGCCAGACAGGGCAAAGATGAGAAGGCGATTACAGGAGATTGGTAAGAAGCACAGATACTGAATACTTTGCTTCAGTCTTCATAATAAAAGCATAGAAAGGCCAGATGGGAGGCAGAGCAGACTGGTGAGAATGATTATCAACAGTTTTGATAGAGAGGAAGTGGAGAAGGAACCGGCTGCCCTTAGGAAGGGTAAAACACAAGGATCAGATGGGCTGCCTTCCAGACTACTCAGAAATATGGTCAGTTTGTTTGGCAGTATCCTTCTCCAGTTAGATCTTTAACAGATCATTGGACAGCGCAGAAGTCCCAGAAGACTGTAAAACAATGAATGTGGTCCCTTATACTAGGGAGGGGGCATATGAAATCTTGAGAGGTACTGACTTGTTGGCTTAACAACAGTCATAAGAAGCATAGAAAAAATCCTGAGGTGAAGACTGGTTACATTTCTAAAAAGCACAATCTGTAGGAAAACAACCAATGTCTCTTAATGGTTAGAATATGCTGTCAGTCAAACTTAATCCAGCTTTCTAACTGCATTGCAGGTGAATTTGATAAAGGAATACCAGTAGACATGGTCTAACTGGACCTCAGCAAGGTCTCTACCTTGGTCCCACACAGGAGGCTGATATAAAAACTGGAGGAGTTGGGGATAGGTTCAAAACTGAAGAAAGTGATAGCTGCATGGATGAATTGTAAAGCACAGAGGGTTGTTGTGAGAGAGAAAGAGAGAGAGTGTCAGGCATTAGAAATTTAGTGGAGTATTGTAGGCAGTTCCTTATGAGTCTAGTACTGTTCTGTTTGTTAGTTTCAGATATATCTGAGGGGCTAATGAACTGGATCAAACTTGTTTCTAATGACATAAAAACAGGTGCAGCAGTAGAGGATAGGGGAAGAGTATAGCTATAATTTGGAAAGTCTAAAAAGTGGGAAGGAAGATGGCAGCTATGATTCAGTCTAAACAAATGTGAAGTACTGCTCTGTGACCAAATCAACCCATGTGTATAGTATTAGCTGGATAAAGGAACTGATGGTAAAAAGTGAAGGGAGAGGATCTAGTGGTGCTGATCTTCAGGGAGGGCAGATTCCAGAAGCAATGTTGCAATGTTTCCATAATATAGATCCCTGTTCAGACTGCATCTTGAATGACATACATATTTCTGTAGGCCATCTAATGACAAGGACTTCAAGCACTCAAAGGAATCCAGAGGACAGCCAACTTTCAAAGCTGTAAAACACTGCACAAAATATCCATTAAACATTGGGAAAGGGATATGACTAGAGGATGGAGGAGCTATAGCTCTTGATATTGGTGCACAAGATCACATGTGGGAGATGTGAAAGGATCATCCTAAAAAGGAAGGACAAAAGGAGAAGGAAGGGGTGGAGACAGCAGATTGTAAGGTCTAACTACTTCCTGGATATCAGGAAGTACTTCTTCATGGAGATGCTTGTAGCCATATGAAATGGGCTATCAGAATGTGTGATTGAGAGTGAATCCACAGAGGCATTCAAGAGGGCATGGGACAGAAATAAAAATATTGAGGAATGTAGGGATGGAGAGGAAGTAGAATCTTAAAAGCTCTTAAAAGGGCAGATTAGGTAATCCTATTTTGTCCATCTGCAAACAGAAAATTAAATATAATATGATTTAGCAGTTACATTTCATTCAACAATCACCTCCTAACAGTTATCTTCTTTTATATCAGATAACAACTTTCCAAACCAATTCCCCATGTTTGGATCAAGCCCATAGCATGTAATATTCTTGCCACTTTGTGATGCACAGTGTCATAGGTCTTTCTTAGGTTCCGATGTACCCCACTCACAGATTTATCTTTAGCTACCTCAGTGGTGGCCCAGATGTACTGATAGAATGACAAGAATTATGCCATGTCTCATTTGGAGAGCTGGTATTCAGGAATTCTACCAGCCTGTCATACAGAGTCTTCTGTGAGATTCTCCAAGTACAGAAGTCACAGTAACAGACTTACAATGATCATTCTCCTTACTACATTCATATTTATGCAATGAAATTATCACTGCCAACCTCCAGACTTCCAGTACAAACAAATCACTGAGGAAAGACTAGAAAGTGTAACTGACATTAAAATATATTGTCAACCTTCCAGTGCTGACATTCTGGAAATCAACCTGCTGACTGCTAGCAAGCAATAGATTTCTCCATTTGTTGACCAAGGAAGAAAATGACTCTGGGAGACTTCCAGGATGGCTGCATATTGAGTAACAACTTAATTGTAGCTCTCCCAGTATGAAAATGGAAATTCAGCAGAGGAGGCCAGTGGACTTTTGTATTTCTGTGTAAATTTCAGTAACTGGCTAGTAAGTGAACTGCCTGGATGCCAGGAAAAAAGAAATATAGAGGACCTGAAGGAAAATCAGCTACAAAAGGTGAAGAAACAACACTGTCTGGGAAAGTACTGCAGCTGCTCAGCAAAAACCAGTGCAAGCTCCTGACATAACTTCCAGTAACCTAGAGGAAAGCATAAGACAACTGCACACAGACCTGATTAAAATAAACAAAACACTGATGGAGTATATTAACTCAAACAACAAAAGGCTGGACAAAATGGAAGAAGCTTTAAACAGATATTCAGATGAGGTGATAAAACTGCAAAACTCACAGGTCGAAATGAAAAGGCTGGCTGAATATGGGACTGCTCAAGAAGCGATGTTCAAAAAAATAATAGAATTAAAGGACAGAGCATGTAGGGAAAACCTGAGATTCTCAGCTATACTAGAGAAGCTGGAAGGAACAGACTGTATTAATTTTATGAAAGCACAAATAAGCAACTGGGCTGGTATTTCACAGCAGGAGTTGTTAAATGAAAGGGCACACTGTGGGTATGCTCGAAACCTGGCTACGAGAAAGCAATCTAGACCTTTAATAGTAAAGATGCAATCCTACCAGGAAAAGGAGTTGATTCTAACAAAACTGTGGCACAGGAACAAAGTACTAACAGTAGTAGACGCAGAGTATTTGTGGAGAATGACTACTAATTGTACACCAGGCAGAAGAGGAGTAACTGTATTCCACTACTCAGAGAATGTTGAGAAGCAGGAGTCAGATTCAATCTGCTGTACCTAACTATATCTTAAAAATATTCTTCCCTGGAGGGTCAAAGTAATTTTTTGATGAAGTATATGATGAGAAGGAAATACAAAAGTTTGCTCAACAAAAAGTGAGCTGCAGAGAGTCTGAGCCAGTGAAACCTTTTCCAATATTTCAATGGAAAATGCTGGAGAGAAGGAAGGGAGCACAAGAGTTGATTAGAAGAATTGATAGTATGTTGGAAATGAAGCAGAGGCAGTATTTGGGAGATGGAGATGAACAGGAATAAAACCAGTAACTTGGAAGTTGACAAATGTGGGATTACAAAACAAATAATTATATCTGTGAAATATGGCAGAACAAGAAAATCTGGAAATAATAGACTTTTTTGAACTTTGTTGAACTTTTGGGGGACTCTAAAGTATATACCCTACTTCATGTCATTAATGTTCAGAAAAATATTTAGGGGAGAGGAAGAGTAGGGAGAAATTTAACTAAGTAGAACATTTTTTTCTTAATAGTTCTCTCTTTCTCATTGTTCAGTTTTAAGAAATGAAGGCACTACAACTTAAAACAATGGTTAAAAGAGCATGACAAAAGAAAAATGAATATGCTTTTTCTCATTCATGAATGGGGAAATGACTGGATTAAGGCCCTTAGCTTCATCTAGTAACATGTTTTAAGTAAATGAAAAAGAATATTGAATATTATAAGGCTTTTTCTAGCAAATAAATGTATGCTTAGTAGCAATTCTGTATCTGGTCCTCGTGTCTCCATGGAGACAATATGATAAAGAGAAATTGGCTACAATTTGATAAAGAGAAATAGGCTAGGAAATAATGTTCTCTGAAAGCATTCAGGTGTTTTCCCAGCTGGGAGAGCTATAAAGATAAGACAAAACCAGACAGCACTTAGTAGAATCACAGGCTGCACCATGCGTCTTAGCATGGATAAACTTTCTTTTAGGTTAACTCAAGTCTATGAATCTGGTTGTCTGTTTGGAACATTTCTTCCTATTAGGAAGGTAAAACATCAATATTTGAAGATGTACACAGTCTTGTGTATTATTATTATTAATGAAATAGGTTTTAGGGGGGTATTGGGTGTGTGTTTTTTGAGGGCTTTCAATAAACAAAAAGTTTTGTAAGATGTGATATGAAACAATTGTATAAAAGATCAACCTATCAAACAGTGTATGCATGTAACAAAAGATGGATCTAGACATTTAACAAAAAAAAGCTGTTATACATAAAAGGTGAGAATACCTTTTAATACGATGATGCTTTCTGTAATTTCTTTTAATATCAATGGTCTCACAGATAAATACAAAAAAGAAAGAATAGTGAACTGTATTGCAAATGTAGAGTGCAAACAGCTGTGCTACAGGAGACACAATTGAAAAGAACGGAACATGTGAATATGATGAAAGGTTTTCAGGGTGGTTATTCAGTGGAATACCTGGGACAAAAGGAAAGAGGAGTACTTGTATTCATAGGTAGGTACTAGGCTATCGGCCCAAGGGACTAAGTAAGCCTAGCCAACAAGGTTCCCTGGCTTATGTCACCCAAGAAAGTTATTTTCCTGTGCCCCTGTTGAGCAGAGCCACAGAAGTGATCCCCATGGTGTATTTCCTATTTCCCATCCACTTATCAAGATTTTTCTTGAAGAGTGCTAATGAGGAACTTTGCTTGACATAGATGGGTAGCTTGTTCTAGAGTATGGTAAGTCTCTAGGACAGGAATCTATCCCTCCAGCATGTCCTGTTTATTGTGGTGACAAGGTTTAGGTCCCTAGAGTGTGTAGCTCAGAGGGATTAGGATTTCTTTAGGTGTAGCATGTCCAACAGCTCTGGGTTTGACATAGCTTTATATGTTAGGCAGAGATCACCTTTGAGTAGGCGATATGCTATGGAGTAAAGCTGGAGTTTTTTGAGATGGTCAGTGTAGGGCATCTGCTTGAGGCCAGTAATCCTCTTTGTGAAGTACTTCTGTAGCCTTTCCAGCTGCTGCAGATGTCTTGTGAGGTACATTCCAAAAGGAGCATTGTACCTTATAATGGGTCTAATGAGTGTCGAGTAGAGGGGAACAATGACCTCTTTTTTCCTAGATGAGAACCCTTTTGTGATGAGGTGTGCCATGTAGAAGGATTTCTTGACTACTGTGGTGATGTGATTATCAAAGGAGAGACTGCTGTCCACCTGGGTCCCCAGGTCTCTTATCACACATTCGGCTTTAAGTAGACTGCCACCTATGTGGTAGTTCATGGGTACAGAGTTTTTACCAAAGGGGATGACAATGCACTTTTTGGCATTGAGCTTGAGGCCATGGCTCTGACACCAGGCATCTGTCTCAGCAAGGCCCTTCTGTAGGATGTCCACATCATTTGGGGACTCAACTATGGCTCCTACTTTGCAGTCATCTGCAGACTTCATTAGCCAAAGGCCTTCTGTGTTAGCCTGTACTTCAGAGAAGTAGATACCAAACAGGAGAGGTGCCAGGACTTAACCCTGTGGTACTCCACTTGTCACTGGTTTGAAGTCAGATATAGAGTCTGCAACTTTTACAGTGTGGGTTCTGTCAGTGAGCCAATTGGCAACCCATCTTGTGACATAGGGATTTATACCTAGTTTAGTGAGTTTAGCTATAATTCCAGAATGGGGGATGGTGTTGAAAGCCTTGGCAAGGTCAAGATAGGCTGTGTGAACCACCTTACCCTCATCTACAGCTTTGGTGACTGCCTCAAAGAAGTCGATCAGGTTCAGGAGGCATGATCTGCCTTTCACAAACCCGAACTGGGTGGGGTCCAGAGTTTGAAGGTTACCAATGTCTTTATTTATGACTTCCATGATGATATGTTCCATGGCCTTACAGACCAGACTCATCAGGCTAATAGGGCGATAGTTCCTGGGATCAATGGTGGCTCCCCCTTTGTGGAGTGGGATAACTGTTGCTGTGCACCATTCAGTGGGCACAAAGCCTGATGTGAGACTATGATTGAACATGATGCTTAGGTGGGAAGCCAGTTCATTCTGAAGTTCATGTAAAACGCCGCCTGGGATGTTGTATAGTCCCATGGATGCTGTGTTTTTGGCTTTAGAGATTGCAGCTTTTACCTACGTATTTGTGATTACAGGGACTCTGCATTCTTCCTGTATAGATATGGGCCCTTTAGGGTGTGAGGGGGGGGTAGAGTTAGCACTGAACCTATCTGCCAGTACGTTGGCAATATCAGTTGGTTCTGTAATTTTCATGCAGTTGTGCTGTAACTCAGAACAGATCTGGATGTTGCCATTTAGATTCTTGACATAGCTATAGAATGCTTTGTGGTTGTCCCTGGAATCAGTGATGATTTTGTTTTTGTAGCTAGCTTTGGAGGATCTTATAAGGGATCTCAGCTTCTTATTGAGACTGACCAGGGAACTTCTCCACTCATGGAATTTTACTCTCTATTGCAACAGTTTCTTCCTTTTGTTGTAGAGCTTGTTTATGGTAGGGGACCACCAGATTGGCTTCCTTTTTTAGGAGGATAGCGTCTTGGTTCTGTTTGGGATAGCACGATCCATGCACTCGTGTAAGTGCTTATAGAGTGCATCTGTGTAGGATTCAGCAGTCGTAACTGTATTGTCCATCTGTATGGATGTCATGAAGTTCGCCACTTCTGTCTGAAGAAGCATGAAGTTGGCTTTGGAGAAATATTTTTACCATGATTTCCTTAATGGGGGCCGGGGGCAGGATGTGGATATCTAGTGTGATAAGCTTATGATGGGATCTGATCAATGAGGAGTTGCCTTCAGATGTGGAACACTGGTCACTCATGTTGGTAATGACTTGGTCTAGGATATTGTTGCCCCTGGTGGGGGTGTGGATAAGTTGATCCAGGGCATTGGAATTTATGAATTCCAGAAAGTGTTGAGCAAAGGAGTTGGTACATGAGTAGTTTTCCCAGTTAATGGTGGGGTAGTTGAAATCGCCCATTATTAGGGTGTTTGGTTGAACCCTAATATTTTCCAGTATATCAAGAAAAGAGGAATGGGAATCCTGGGGTATGGTGGTCGATCTGTAGCAAGCTACAATTTGGATTGCAGTTTTGCCCAGAGTTAGTTGCACTTGGATAACCTCGGATGCATTATGCTGAGCAGCTAGCCTGGAGGTGTGGATATCCTTAATGAATATGGACACACCTCCACCTTTGGTGTTCCGGACCAGGTTAGGTGACTGAAAAGTGTGGTATGCGTTATAGCCTAGTAATGCAGGGGTGCTCTCTGGAGTTTTGAACCAGGTCTCAGTCACTGCACAGATATCAATGTTCTCCATTTTTAAGGAGTGCCTCGAGGGAGTGCATTTTGAGATTTAGGCTTCTAGCATTGAGTAACATTACCCCCAGTTTTTGTTTGCCTGTTCCTGTTACAGTAGTGAATTTGTCATTTGAACTTTGCCTAAAAAAGGCACTATAGGGGCAGCAAGAGCCTTAGCCAGTATCTGAAATCCCAGGGGTGACAGGTGCAGGCCATCTCCGGCAAAGCATTGTGGTCTGTTGACCATGTCGTCCCAAGCAGACAGATACTGGATCCCCTTAGAATGGCACCAGAAGCTTAGCCAATTGTTGAAGTCAATCATTTTCTCATTGTACTGCGGTATCATTCTGGACAATGGCAGGATGCTACTCATGGCTAGGATCATACTTGCCTGGGCTACAAGATCGGAGAGCTCTTCCATGTCTCTTTTCATGTAGTCTAGGGAGGTATGTCTCAGGTCATTCACACCAACATGGATAATGACAGAGTCATATTTTTACTTGTTGTGGACTGACCTGAGTACGTGGGTTATGTGGCACATCCTGGCACCCAACAGGCAGCTGACAGTAACCTTCTCCTTGTTTAGCCTGGTGAGTGGGACATCAGTGTGCCTGACTATAGAGTCACCTGTGACTAGTGTGTTGGGTATGCTGTTTTGCCTTATGGGCTGTGGTTGAGTGGCACACTGAGTCTCTGGGCTATGTGTCATTTGGGTTGTGTTGGAGGGGCTGAGGTTGCTTGCGTTTCTGCTTTGGAGGTCTCTGTTGCTTGAGCATATTATTATTGAGAGCCTCCGTGAATGTTTTTGTGTATCTATGCGTGGATTTTGGTGGTGTAAATTTAGTGGGACTATGTGATGAGTCTGGTGTGGTGAAAGTGTTTACCTTCTCCTCTTGACTGTCAAGTTCAGTCTTGGTTGGAGAGACCTTTACCTCCAGTTTGGCTAGGTAAGTGCATCTCTCACAGGTTGTGGTGTTGGGTGATAGGAGGAAAGGGTTGTCTGTGTACATGAGGCAATTGCTACATTGCCCCAAGATGCCCAAATTCATCAGATAGACAGGAGAGAACACTGGGAGCTGACCCTTGGACATGCCTGAATAAAAAACTACTTTCCTCTAGACAAGTGAGGAAAGTGAGTATAACAGCTGTTTTTCTCTAAGCAAGTGAGGAAAGTAAGTACAAAAACTGTTTTCCTCTAGGTAAAGAGGAAGGTTGAGTGCTGTAGTAAGTTGTAGCTTATTTAGTGCTAACAACAAGTTCTGAACAAGTGCTGAGCACGAATAAGCAAATTCAAGTGCTAAAACTAAGAATCTGTACCTGGATCTTGTGGTAGATAGGCTACCTAGTGCTCATCACTCCCACTGATAAGCTAGAATGCTTCCCTCCAACACAGAAAGGCTTGAGGGATTCAGAAGCTTACAAACAGTCCTGGATACAGCAAATCTGTATCTGGACTAGACTAGTTGCAGGAAAGGTGGGAAACAAGTGCAAACGCAGGCTTTTAAACTAGAAAGTTGAAAGAGATGGAAAAACTGCCCATATGGCCAATAAACTACACTTTCTGGGCCAGAAACCACTCTTGTGGTAGATAGGCTACCTAGTGCTTACCACTCCCACTGATGAGCTAGAAAGCTCCCCTTCAACACAGAAAGGCTTTGGGGGCTCAGAAGCTTACAAACAGTCCTGGTTATAGCAAATCTGTATCTGGACTAGACTAATTACAGGAAAGGCAGGAAACAAGCTTAGAAATTGTTTTTTGGAAAGTGGAAAGGGAGAAAGGAGAAACAAAAGATAATGCAAAATTAAGGACCTAAGTGGCTTGCCCTTCGCAAACATTCTCTCTGTATTAGGTAGAGTGAGCTAGTGACACTAGACTGGAATAGAGCTGGGATAGAGCTGAACAGATGGGACTGGTAGGAGTGTCTGAAGTCAAATTATGATCTCTCACTGTACTCGGTTGAGTGAGCAAATGAGATAGACCCAGGAGGAGTGCTGAAACGCAAATTTACAGGAGGGGCAGGCAATTCTAAAGCCACCAAGATTAATACCAAAACAAGAACAGGGAGGCCGGGCGGGAAACTAACTGCAGAGACAGAGAGAAACCACAGTATTCTATGAAACAATTAAATAGAAAAATGAAATGCAATACGATCTTTAACACTGCAAGTTTGTACTTAACTCAGCTAGTAATGCAGTTGATTGTAGGTATGTAGCAGAAGCCAAACAACTCTGGTATTGAGCAGTAATAAATTCAAAGATATGTGACTCACTTATAAATACAGAGAAACCCTCTAGGCTAAAAGTTTAACACTGAATATGAATGAAGTGAAACACAATAGCCCCCAATAGCTGCAGAGACAGCAAGGCCACAATATTCCATGAAACAATTAAATAGAAAAATAAATAACTGCAGACAGACACAGACACAATATTCAATGAAACAATTAGTAGACAGAAAAACTGAAATGCAGTACATTCTTTAACACTGCAAGCTTGTACTTAACTCAGCTAGTAATGCAGCTGATTGTGGGTATGTAGCAGAAGCCAAACAACTCAGGGATTGAGCAGTAATAAATTCAAAGATATGTGACTCACTTATAAATACAGAGAAACCCTCTAGGCTAAGAGTTTAACACTGAATATCAGTGAAGTGAAACACAATAGCCCCCACTAACTGTAGAGACAGAGAGAGACCACAGTAGTCTATGAAACAATTAAATAGAAAAATAAATAACTACAGAGAGACACAGACACACTATTCAATGAAACAATTAAGAGGAGAGAAAAAAATGAAATGCAGTACAATATTTAACACTGCAAGTTTGTACTTAACTCAGCTAGTAATGCAGTTGATTGTAGGTATGTTGCAGAAGCCAAACAACTCAGGTATTGAGCAGTAACAAGAGGCACTCCAATAGTGCTAGAAGACTATAAAAAAAGATGATAATAGTAGATTTATAGTACTAAGGGGCTACCGACAAGGGAGGAAGATTACACTGGCATGTATTTATATTCACACTACAAACTGCTATAATGGAGCTTTAAAAATTCTGGGAGAAATAATTAGCCTTCAGCAAGGAATATTACTTATAGGTGGGGACTGGAATTTGATTTGCAACAGTGAAAATGTGTGTCTGTGGGGGGGGGGGCAGAATGAAAACTATAAGAAAGGAGGGTAGAGTTTTGAAGAAATTTATGGAAAATCTAGCATGGAAGATGTGAATTTAGTACTAGGAGTTCAGAGTGAATGTACATATTATTCTCCAAGATACAAAAACTGGGCTAGGCTAGACAGAATTTACATTTCACAGGGACATGTGTATTTAACTGAAGGTCCTGATATGCACCCAATAACTATTTCAGATCAAGCGCCAATAATAAGTAAAATAAAAACACAGGGTAATGAAATAAAAATGAGATACTGATGCTTTCCCACCTATCTGTTAGAGAGGAATTTAAGGAATGGGTATTGGAAATTATTCAGGAGCTATTAGAGATGATAGAAAGTTCTTCTGAAAATATAGCTAGAGAATGGAAAAAATGAAAGTGGAGTTTAGAAATAGGGTGGAAATAAAAGAATGGGAGATATGGTTAAGAAGTAACAAGAATTACTTAGAGGGACTGACAAATGTTAAAGTATTGCAAAATAGAGGGAATCTCATAGAACAAGAAGAGGATCAACTGCAGAACGTTTAACAGAAAATAAGGGATCACCTTGATAATATGCATGAGTTTAGAAAGATTGCTGTTGAGCAAATGCTTTTTGATAATAACATATAAAAACTCTTAGCAGGCAACCAACAGTAGAAGGGGCTGTCACCAAGCTTCCTATAACAAGGAAGATAAGAGCTCTTGTAGAAGTATTAGAAATATTTCCAAAATTTTATGAAAATCTGTATAAAGCAGAGAAATATGGAAATCAAGAAAAGGTACAAATGGAAATGTTTATAGAAGAATTAAATATGCCACAGTTGGAGGTAGACAAAGCTCAATTACTAACAGGATAAGAGGAGATGAGATAAAAATTGTGATGTATAACCAATTTACAGGAAAGTCCCCAGGGGTAGATGGTATTCCTGTAGATAATAGGAAGGTAGGATGTAAAAAACTGATAAAGATCTGGAAGGTTTTGTTTAGCAATAGTTTAAGAGGAAGAGAAGTACCAGCATCCTAGAAAGAAGGGGTGGTAGCTGTAATACCTAAAGAGGGTAAAGATCCATCAGATCCAGCTTCATACAGACCCATTTCAATACTAAACCATGATTATAAAGTGTTAATGTCTATAATAACAAAACGAGTAGCAAAAGTGATGCCAAAATTGATAGATATGAATCAGTGTAGTTTTGTGGAGGGGAGGCAAACATTCAGTAACATTAACAGAACACTGATGATTCAGAGGGAAGCAGAATGTAAAAATATACCACTGTTGTTGATGGGTTTTAATGCTGAGAAAACATTTGATAGAGTAAGCTGGGACTTTATAAGCATGGCAATAGAAGTATTTGCATTCCCTGATAAAATTATAAGGTTGAGTAGGAGGATGTATGAGGGATTGGAGGCGAACATTAAAGTGGGTGGGTTCCTTTCTGATAATTTCTGCTTGAACAGAGGAACCAGGTAAGGGTGTCCTCTTTCCCCTTTGTTATTTGCATTATATTTAGAACTATTGGCAAAGAAACTAAGAGACTTAGAAATTCAAGGACATAATTGGTATGGTAGTCAAGAAAAACTGGCTGTACTTATGGATGATATTATTTTATACCTGATAAAACCAGAAAAGGACATTTCAGTGTTGTGCAACATTTTGAGACAATTTCAAATCTTTTCAGGATACAAAATTAATGAAGCTAAAACAATGGCAATAGCAGTAAATTATGTACCCACACACAAATTGGTCCAGCAATATCCATATTTTTGGGGACATGATAAAATGAAGTATTTAAGAATATGGATTAAAAATAATTTCAGTGTGGCAGCTAAGGATATGTGGGAAGAGACTAAAGAAAATATAATACAAAAAAACTGAGAAATTGGAAGCTCTGTTATATGGATATGGATAGTAAGATACAAGCAGTTAAAATGTTTTTAGTCCCTTTAATCTTATACACAGGTCAGGCATATTTTTATCAACCAGAGAAGAAGTTGTGGATAGCAATTAATAAAGAGCTGAAGGATTTTATCTAGGAAGAAAGATAGCAAAAGTCAAGTGGGATAAGTTGGTTCTTCCAATAAAACAAGGCAGATTGGGATTGCCCAATTCAAATGGGTATTTCGGAGGTACAAAGTTAAGGCTACTACACATAGCACAAGCACAAACTTATAATTCAAAATGGAAAGTGATGATGAGGAAACAGGGGGGAAGTTCAAATAAAAAAGAGACTGGATTTTGGATGCAGACCTTTAAGGAGAATAACAATAATTATACAGAATATTATATTCATAAAGTAACAGAAAGAATTCTAAGAACTAAGCCAACACAGGAATGGAGAAAGGAGATTTTGCTGATAGGGATGACTGCAATTAGGGATACTGATGCTAGGCAACAGGGAGCTGGAATTTATTAGAGAAAACTGGCAAAGGAACCAAGGTATTCAGAGCAAATAACTAGAGAGGGAAATGTAATAGAATGGGAAGATGCTAAGAATTTATTTGGACTACAGGTTAGAGATTTGCCTTCCCTATCAAGGATTGAGATCAGAGTATAAGCAAAGTGAAAGAAGCAGAGGAGTCGTAAACAAAAGACCAGCATTACTAAAAATTTTTAGTAGAATCTAGAACAGAAGCTGCTGTTAAAAAGGAATAATAAGTAGAGCATATAAAATATTGCATGACAACTATAAGAATCAAAGGAGGTTAGAAAGGATTAGGAAGAGAAATTGTTTAAGCAATTCACAAAGAAACAATGGGGGATATATGTTTGTCTCCCAAATATGCAACAAAACCTATAAGATTTAGGATGTTTGCTTGAAAATGTTTACATAAGTATTTTTATGCCCTAAGTAGACTCCCGAGAAATTTTCCTCAGGTAGACAACAACTGTCAGAGGTGTGAAGGGAAAGAAAGTGCTAATTGGGAAAATATTTTCTGGGAGTGTAATGAGTTGGTAGATTTTAAAGATTCCCTGTAGACAACTCTATCAGAAATACTGGGTGAGCAAATTGGTGTAACTATGGAAATTATTTTTCTGAGCTATCATACAGAATCGGAATTGTCTAGATATAGGAAGGCCTTGCTGAGTCTAATCATGGTGGCTGCCTAAAAAGAAATTACTAAAAAATATAAATCAAAGTGTAAACCAGCTGTAGTAGAAGTAGTGAATATAGTAAAAGAGATAAAACAACTGGAATTGTGATCTTTAGAAAGGGGTAGGAGCAAATTACATAGGAAAAAAGGAAATTGTGGGAACAATACATACAGGCAAGGAATGAGGTTTAAAAGAAGTTGGAATATGAATGAGATACGTAATGTTTGACTTACAATGATTGGGTAGATTATAAGTGATATATAATGCTTGCAGCTAAGGTTATATCAGTGGCATAAGTGATCAGTAAAGATGTTTTTTTGTTTAAAAAAAGGAAGATTACTTTTTTATTAGATCAAGAAAATGCTTTTGATAATTTTAAGCATGGTAGATTATAATGAAATGTAAAAGAAGTATAGATGTATAAGAGGTTTTAAGGGTTGGTTAATGACTTTTGTATAGTGGGTTGAGGGCAAGGTGCTAATTAATGAAATATTACATAGGTTATTCTATGTATAGAGCTGTATTTATCAAGGACATCCTTTGAGTCTATTTTTGAAGTGAAGATTTATGTGGGTGGTTAAGATGGAAGAATGTGAGCTAGAGGGAATTGGGTTTAAATGTTATTATTAGATAATTTGGGAACTATTTTAGTTCCCGAGGTTGGGAATACAAGTGGAAAATTAAGTTACAGCTGACTAGAAGTTTGTTTCTTCAGTGGCCTAGACATCACATTGGGAGAAATGAGAATTTAATTTTTCATTTAAGCCTTTTTGTTCTTGTTTTTTAAGTGAGAGTTATTCTTTTATGTCAGTCACATTTGGAGGCAAGATTATTGCATTTTTACGGCACAAATCCGGTTCAAAATAACATTAAATCCATCAAAGCTGACTATGGTGTATAATACAGTGAGGGAAGGGGTCTGTATATGGTGAAATCGATGGGAGTTTTTCTTTTTTTTTTTATTTCTACTAAGCTAGCTAACAAGTTGATAAAGGTGTTATAAGGCTTTTTGAGGGAGGGGATATTCTCTGGATCTACAAAAGAAGATGGGATAAATGGAAGACTGGGACGTTTAAAAGACAGCATGAAGGTCATGACAAAGGACAGATGAGAGAACTGTGATTAAAGGGGAAGGGAGAGACAATGGTAGAAAAAATCTTTATGAAAGACTGATGTCAAAAGTTTTTTGATTTGGTACCATGAAATAAGAAGTCTGTGGTGAGGGTTAGAATAAGTGTGAAAGAAATCATAAATT